>NC_092088.1:89571865-89736865 GCF_045679555.1 Salvelinus alpinus | reverse complement strand
AGCGCAAGCCTAAACTTCTCCACTGTTTTGGTCCAGTAGCTACCATGCTGTAGCAGCGTGAAGCGCACCTGTGTACATGCGCAGATCATTGGTCACCACCTTTCAAAGTGTGTTCCATTTTAGGGATACAAATTGTCCAACTTGCACCTACACCTAAAATGTTTTGACTGCAGTTGACTGCAAGTTTCTGCAGTTGCTCCTCACCGATGTCATACGTGAGTAAGACATTTAAACGTGTTAACCGTCGCAAGGCTGCCGGCCCAGACGGCATTCCTAGCCGCGGCCTCAGAGCATGCACAGACCAGCTGGCTGGTGTGTTTACGTACATATTCAATCTCCCAGTCTGCTGTCCCCACTTGCTTCAAGATGTCCACCATTGTTCCTCTACCGAAGAAAGAAAAGGTAACTGAATTAAATGACTATCGCCCCTTGGCACTCACTTCTGTCATCATGAAGTGCTTTGAGAGGCTAGTTAAGGATCATATCACCTCTACTTTACCTGACACCCTAGACCCACTTCAATTTGCTTACCGGCCCAATAGGTCCACTGACGATGCAATCACCATCGCACTGCACACTGCCCTATCCCATCTGGACATGAAGAATACCTATGTCAGAATGTTGTTCATTGACTACAGCTCAGCCTTCAACACCATAGTACCCTTCAAGCTCATCATCAAGCTCGGGGCCCTGGGTCTGAACCCCGCCCTGTGCAACTGGGTCCTGGACTTCCTGACGGGCAGACCTCAGGTGGTGAAGGTAGGAAACAACACCTACACTTCACTGATCCTCAACACAGGGGGCCCCACAAGGGTGCGTGCTCAGCCACCTCCAGTACTCCCTGTTCAGAAATTCGGCTTGGCTCCTAAGACCCTCACAAACTTTCACAGATGCACAATTGGGAGCATCCTGTCAGGCTGTATCACCGCCTGGTACAGCAACTGCACCGCCCGCAACCGCAGGGCTCTCTAGAGGGTGGTGCGGTCTGCACAACGCATCACAGGGGGCACACTGCCTGCCCTCCAGGATACCTACACCACCCGATGTCAAAGGAAGGCCAAAAAGATCATCAAGGACAACAACCACCCGAGCCACTGCCTGTTCACCCTGTTATCATCCAGAAGGAGAGGTCAGTACGCTGGGACCGAGAGACTGAAAACAGCTTCTATCTCAAGGCCATCAGTTAAATAGCCATCACTCGACGGCTACCACCCGGTTACTCAACCCTGCACCTTAGAGGCTGCTGTCGTATATACATAGACATGGAATCACTGGCCACTTTAATGATGGAACACTAGTCATTGTAATAATGTTTACATACTGCTTTCTATTCAACTGTATTTTAGTCAATGCCACTCCGACATTGCTCGTCCTAATATTTATTAATTTCATTATTTTACTTTTATATTTGTGTGTATTGTTGTGAGTTAGATACTACTGCACTGTTGGAGTTAGGAACACAAGCATTTCGCCCGCAATAACATCTGCTAAATATGTGTATGTGACCTGTAACATCTGCTAAATATGTGTATGTGACCTTTAACATTTGATTGATTTGATTGCCATTGCCTGCATTGTGGGAGGTGCTATTGCTAGGGGTAAGGATTCTTTAGCATTTCGCCTATTGAATTTTTCAATCATAGCAACATCATCTCTATCTCTCCTTCTTTTTTCTCTCCTCTCTCTCTCTCTCTCTCTCTCTCTCTCTCTCTCTCTCTCTCTCTCTCTCTCTCTCTCTCTGTCTGTCTTTCTCCCTCTCATCTCTCCTCCCTACTTCCCTCTCTCTCTATCTCCCTCTCTCTGTCTTTCTCCCTCTCCTCCCTCCTCCCCCTCCTCCCTCTCTCTCTCTCTCTCTCTGTCTTTCTCCCTCTCATATCTCCCTCCACCTCCACTCTCTCTGTCAGATGTTGAAGAAAATCTCAGGGTACATCCAGGAGCAGAATGAGAAGATCTACGCTCCCAGAGGTCTATTACTGACCGACCCTATAGAGAGAGGCATGAGAGTTGTATCCTTTTGCGCAATAAATTGGTATATTGTTACACAGCTGGTCTTATTTCTAATCTCAGAACCATGCTAGAACTTTAATAGGAAGTGAGGGGTTGGTTTATAGGGTCAGGGTTTAAGGGTCCGGCTTTATAGGTCAGGGGTCAGGGTTAGATGTTTATGAAGACATAGGTTGCCACAAAGTTGACTGCTGGTGAGTAAGTGACAACACAAAGCCTCAAAAAAATAAATGTTTTGAGGGTTAGAGGGCTATATTAGTGTGGTTGTAGCTCACAAATGTTTATTTATTTTATTTTTTTTTTTTTTTTAGACTTAGTTTCTTCCTAATTCCCCCCCCCCCCCTCTCCTCTGTCACTCCCCCTGGAGCTGCTGTCTCCTCTGTCTCTCCCCCTGGAGCTGCTCCCTCCTCTATCACTCCCCCCCAGCCCTACTCTACAGGGAAAGGCAGGGATAAAGATAATGGGTATTATTCCCTATTCCCAATATAGTGCACTACTTTTGGCCAGGTCCCATGGGGCTATATAGTGAATAGGTGCCATTTGGTACACAGTGATGTGTCCAGCGGATCATCACACTGGCCTGGCTGGATTGTCCCTCCCTCTCTCTCCTGAGATAATGAGAAACACAGAGGGATAACAGAAGGCAAAGCTATTACCTACACAATAAACACTTTTTTACACAGTGCTAAGTATTGTGTATGTGTGTGTGTCTGTGTGTATGTGAATTTTTGCGTGTCTGTACCAATTTAACACCATCTGACACGTAGTACCCAGTGTCCCACACCATCGCTCTCTCTCTCTCTCTCTCTCTCTCTCGTCTATACTCCTTAATTCCTGTCCTTCAGATCGAGGTGAGTGTGTTTGAGGACCGCGGTTCGAGCGGCTCTAGCCACAGCAGCAGTGTGTCGTCTGGTGGCAGCAGCCAGCGGTGACTGGAGGATCAGCACCAGGGATATGGGTACCACCACAGAAGCAGTGGATCTTTCACCAACATCCGCATGCTGAAACAAGAGAGCACCCGCTTCTGACTATAGATGTATATCAATGTAATCTATATACTATCTCTAGTTCTGAGTATAGATGCATATCTAATCAATATACTGTCTCTAGTTCTGAGTATAGATGCATATCTAATCAATATACTGTCTCTAGTTCTGACTATAGATGTATATCTAATCAATATACTGTCTCTAGTTCTGAGTATAGATGCATATCTAATCAATATACTGTCTCTAGTTCTGAGTATAGATGCATATCTAATCAATATACTGTCTCTAGTTCTGAGTATAGATGCATATCTAATCAATATACTGTCTCTAGTTCTGAGTATAGATGCATATCTAATCAATATACTATCTCTAGTTCTGAGTATAGATGCATATGTCATACAGGAAGTAAATATTGATTGTATATACTATCTGTAGCTGTGTGCCAGGGAGACTAAAGCGAGGCGCCAGGATGAGGCTACTGAAGAACAGGAGCAGACATTGAAACACACATCTTTGAGTATCTGATGGTTAGACTCATGTTTCTGCGACTACTCATTCAGCCGACTGTCATTCTGCTGTGTCACCATTCCCTGTGTTTCCATGACTTCAATTGGAACTATTATGCCATAGCCAATACATATGTAGGATCTTAATTTGATCAACCTGTTGCAGGAGAACTTTCCTGCAAAGCAGGAAATGTAAAATGTGTAGTGTATTTGAGGTTTAAAAAGGCTTCTGAAGTCTGTAATTTCCAAAATGTTAACGTGTCAATTTCCACTTAAAAAATGGATCAACCCCTACAAATATGTGAATGAATTATAATCCACAAAGTAATTCACATTTCCTGTTGCTGCAGGATTATTTTCCTGCTGTAGCAAACTGGATCAAATTGAATATTTTGAAGCAGTAGTAGCATATTTTATTTATTTCACCTTTATTTAACCAGGTAGGCTAGTTGAGAACAAGTTCTCATTTACAACTGCGACCTGGCCAAGATAAAGCAAAGCAGTGCGACATAAACAACAACACAGAGTTACACATGGGATAAACAAACTTACAGTCAATAACACAAAAGAAAATCTGCATACAGTGTGTGCAAATGAAGTAAGGAGGTAAGGCAATGAATAGGCCATAGTGGCAAAGTCATTACAATTTAGCAATTAACACGGGAGTGATAGATGTGCAGATGAGGATGTGCAAGTAGAAATACTGGTGTGCAAAAGAGCAGGAAAAAAACAAAAAAACAAATCTGGGGATGAGGTAGGTAGTTGGTTGGATGGGCTGTTTACAGATGAGCTGTGTACAGCTGCAGCGATCGGTAAGCTGCTTGACAGCTGACGCTTAAATTTAGTGAGGGGGATATAACTCTCCAACTTCAGTGATTTTTGCAATTCGTT
This sequence comes from Salvelinus alpinus, assembly GCF_045679555.1. Lineage (NCBI taxonomy): Eukaryota > Metazoa > Chordata > Actinopteri > Salmoniformes > Salmonidae > Salvelinus > Salvelinus alpinus. The sequence continues at coordinate 89,732,475 of NC_092088.1, read as the reverse complement.
CCAGTCATTGGCAGCAGAGAACTGGAAGGAATGGCGGCCAAAGGAGGTGTTGGCTTTGGGGATGACCAGTGAAATATACCTGCTGGAGCGCGTGCTATGGGTGGGTGTTGCTATGGTGACCAGTGGGCTGAGATATGGCAGAGCTTTACCTAGCAAAGACTTATAGATGACCTGGAGCCAGGGTTTGGCGATGAATATGTAGCGAGGACCAGCCAATGAGAGTATACAGATTTACAGGAGAGTTTACAGTCTAGCCAGACACCTAGGTATTTATAGTTGTCCACATATTCTAAGTCAGAACTGTCCAGAGTAGTGATGCTAGGCTGGCAGGCGGGTGCGGGCAGCATTTAGTTTAGTTTTACTAGCAGTTGGAGTCCATGGAAAGAGTGTTGTATGGCATTGAAGCTTGTTTGGAGGTTTATTAACACAGTGTCCAAAGAAGGGCCAGATGTATACAGCATGGTGTTGTCTGCGTAGAGGTGGATCAAAGAATGGATCAAAGAATCACATCATTGATATAAAGCAGCACATCATTGATATATACAGAGAAAAGAGTCGGCCCGAGAATTGAACCCTGTGGCACCCCCATAGAGACTGCCAGAGGTCCGGACAACAGGCCCTCCGATTTGACACACTGAACTCTATCTGAGAGGTAGTTGGTGAACCAGGCGAGGCAGTCATTAGAGAAATCAAGGCTGTTGAGTCTGCCGATAAGAATGCAGTGATTGACAGAGTCGAAAGCCTTGGCCAGGTGGATGAAGACGGCTGCACAGTACTGTTTTTTATCGATGGGGTTATGATATTGTTTAGGACCTTGAGCGTGTCTGAGGTGCACCCGTGACCAGCTCGGAAACCGGACTGCATAGCGGAGAAGGTACGGAGGGATTCGAGAGGGTCGGTGATCTGTTTGTTAACTTGGCTTTTGAAGACATTAGAAAGGCAGGGCAGGGTGGATATAGGTTTGTAACAGTTTGGGTCTAGAATGTCTCCCCATTTGAAGAGAGGGATGACAGCGGCCACTTTCCAGTCTTCAGGAATCTCAGACGATTTGAAAGAGAGGTTGAACAGACTAGTAATAGGGGTTGCGACAATGGAGGCGGATAATTTTAAGAAGAGAGGGTCCAGATTGTCTAGCCCAGCTGATTTGTAGGGATCCAGATTCTGCAGGTCTTTCAAGACATCAGCTGTCTGGATTTGGGTGAAGGAGAAGCGGGCGGGGGGCTTGGGCCACTTGCTGTAGGGGGTGCAGAGCTGCTGGCTGGGGTTGGGGTAGCCAGGTTGAAAGCGTGGCCAGTCGTTGAAAAATGTTTATTGAAATTCTCGATTATTGTGGATTTATCGGTGGTGACAGTGTTTCCTAGCCTCAGTGCAGTGGGCACCTGAGAGGAGGTGCTCTTATTCTCCATGGACTTTACAGTGTCCCAAAACTTTTGGGAATTAGTGCTGCAGGATGAAAATGTATGTTTGAAAAAGATAGCCTTTGCTTTCCTATCTGACTGTGTATATTGGTCCCTGACTTCCCTGAAAAGTTGCATATCGCGGGGACTATTTGAAGCTAGTGCAGTGTGCCACAGGATGTTTTTGTGCTGGTCAAGGGCAGTCAAGTCTGGAGTGAACCAAGGGCTATATCTGTTCTTAGTTTTACATTTTTTGAATGGGGCATGCTTATTTAAGATTGTGAGGAAGGCACTTTTGAAGAACAACCAGTCATCCTCTACTGACAGGACGAGGTCAATATCCATCCAGGATACCCGGGCCAGGTCGATTAGAAAAGCCTTCTCGCAGAAGTGTTTTAGGGAGCGTTTGACTGTGATGAGGGGTGGTTGTATGACCCATAACGGACGCAGGCAATGAGGCAGTGATCGCTGAGATCCTGGTTGAAGACAGCAGAGGTGTATTTAGATGGCAAGTTGGTCAGTATGATTTCTAAGAGAGTGCTCATGGTTACGGATTAGGGTTGTACCTGGTAGTTTCCTTGATAATTTGTGTGAGATTTAGGGCATCTAACTTAGATTGTAGGACAGCCGGGGTGTTTTAAGCATATCCCATTTTAGGTCACCTAACAGTACGAACTCTGACGATAGATGGGGGGCAATCAATTCACATATGGTGTCCAGGGCACAGCTGGGAGCTGAGGGGGGTCTTTAACAAGTGGCAACAGTTTTGGAGAGATGGATTTTTAAAAGTAGAAGCTCGAACTGTTTGGGCATAGACCTGGATAGTATGACAGAACTCTGCAGGCTATCTCTACAGTAGATTGCAACTCCGCCCCCTTTAGCAGTTCTATCTTGACGGAAAATGTTGTAATTGGGGATGGGAATTTCAGAATTTTTGGTGGTCTTCCTAAGCCAGGATTCAGACACGGCTAGGACATCAGGGTTGGCGGAGTGTGCCAAAGCAGTGAATAAAGCAAACTTAGGGAGGAGGCTTCTGATGTTAACATGCATGAACCCAAGTCTTTTCCAGTTACAGAAGTCAACAAATGAGAGCGCCTGGGGACACACAGGGCCTGGGTTAACCTCTACATAACCAGAGGAACAGAGGAGGAGTAGGATGAGGGTACGGCTAAAAGTGCGTTCGGAACAGAGAGTAAATGAGCAGACTTCTGGGCGTGGTAGGATAGATTCATGGCATAATGCACAGACAAGGGCATGGTAGGGTGCAAGTACAGTGGAGGTAAACCTAGGCATTGAGTGGCGATGAGAGAGGCTGCATCTCTGGAAGCACCAGTTAAGCTGGAGCTAACAGAGGCATGTAGAGCGGGACTAGGGGCTCCGCAGTAAAACAAAACAATGAGAGCTACCCTAAACAACAGTATACAAGGCATTTTGATATTAGAGGGAGGCATAAAGCAGTCACAGGTGTTGATTGGGAGGGCTAAGATAACAACGGGTTAACAGCTAGGACAACAACAACGGGTAAATGGCGATGAATGGGCAGAGAGGGTCAGTTATCTACACACAGGGCCTGAGTTCGAAGCTGGGGCCGACAGATAAACAAAATTAAGTACCGTGTTAATGAACAGTCCAGTAGGCGTCAGCTGTGTAGCCAAGTGATCATAGGGTCCAATGAGCAGCAATGGACGAAACAGGGAGCCGCTCGGCAGTCGTCACTACGCTAGGCGAGCGGGAGACACGGCGCTCAGAGAGTTAGCGGGCCGGGGCTAGTAGCTGGGTCCTGACTGACATCAACGACGCAGATGCCAGTTGAGAGCACATCGGCCGAATTACGTCAGCAGACCAGTTGTGATGGATTTGCGGGGCTCCGTGTTGACAAAGGGTCCAGGCCAATTGGCAAGAGAGCTATTGTAGTTGGTGTACTTCGTTTGCTAGCCGGGGGAAGGGGCCTAGCTCCAGGCTAACTGATGCTTGCTTCTGGACAAGGGCGTTAGCCACGATAGCCACTCGGTAGGAGCTAGCTAGCTGCGATGATCCGGTGAAATGGTCCAGAGCTTGCGGCAGGAATCTGGTGATGTAGTGGGGGGGGAAAAGCAGTCCGATATGCTCAGGGCTGATATTGCGCTGTGCAGACTGGCAGGTATTATCTGGGCTATCCGGGCTAAAGCGTCTGGTGTCTGTGCTAAAGGTAAAGACTGCTATCAGTGGCTAACAAAGCTTCTGAAGGCTAGCTTCTGAAGGCTAGCTCCTGATGGAGGTTCCAGTTATAAGGTCTAAAAAAAAAAATGGCAGATCCGTACCACGTTGGGTGAGGCGGGTTGCAAGAAGGTATATTTCATTCGAAAATGGAAAAAGAAAAAAAAAACAGAAAAAAGCTGAATATTTACACGGGGCAAAACACGGGACAAAAACAAACACGTCTTGCTGCTACACCATCTTGGATCGGTGATGTCTTGTGGGTAGTGGACCGTTCTTGTTTCACATAACTATCACTTTGATTGCTGACAATGTCACACTTACTGATGATGTTTTTGAAAGACTTACATGCTGACCAGACCGGACACGTCGCGTGCGCAAGCGTCGCAAAATACATTTAGAAATCCATGTTGTTCAATTATTGCACCCACACTGCTCACGGGCGCCAACGAGTGTCTACATGCCAAGGGCTAAAATAGAACTCCTTTCTATTTCTGACGCAAATCGCGCTGGAAGTCCTGCCTCTCCCATCAGCTCATTGGTTTATAGAAGCAGGTAGCCACGTGCCATCTCCTCATTGGTTATACCCACGTGGGTGATTGAAAGACTAAATGTTTTGCCGGTTGTCATGGTAAAAGTGTAGATGCCAATCACCATATAAGTTCAAAGATGAAAATGCCTGGAAGGAGAGATGACTAGAAATGATTCGGTTGGCCGTTTTATGTGTGGATTAATTGTCGGAGTAGAAGACCTTGTGCATTTCAGGTAAAATAACAACTCAATGTTTATATCCCAGGACAAATTAGCTAGCAACAGCAAGCCAGCTAAATAGGACAAATTAGCTAGCAAGTGCAAGCTAACTAGCTAAATTGCCATACGTGTTTAATGCTTTTCGACCTGTCCCCAAATTAATGTCATTGGTTCAGAGTTTGTTTTGATATTTTAACCTGCGTGTCGTGATCGCGTTTGGTGTAGGGGGACAAAATACATTTATGCACGATAGCGCACAATGGCGCACGCGCGCAGCCGGTCTGGGTTCCGTGTTAGTTAATTTCAGGCAGTGCGAAAACGAGGCCAGTGCATTGTGAATGCTGACGTGTCCTGCCCTGTTCTGTTTCTACCTGCTGCTTCAGCTTCCAGTGTGTGTGTGTGTCCGTGTGTGTGTGTCCGTGTGTGTGTGTCCGTGTGTGTGTGTGTGTGTGTGTGTGTGTGTGTGTGTGTGTGTGTGTGTGTGTGTGTGTGTGTGTGTGTGTGTGTGTGTGTGTGTGTGTGTGTGTGTGTGTCTGTGTGTGTGTGTGTGTGTCTGTGTGTCTGTGTGTGTGTGTGTGTGTGTGTGTGTGTGTGTGTGTGTGCGTGTGTGTGCGTGCGTGCGTGCGTGCGTGCGTGCGTGCGTGCGTGCGTGCGTGCGTGCGTGCGTGCGTGCGAAGGACTGCTAGTTCTCCTGAGTCATTTCACATGGATCTGGCTCGGACTTCAAAACACTGAGCACTGAAACACCTTGGATTATTTATCCATGCTGATTTAGAGCACTAGGTACTGGTGATCCACAGCGTAACACTCACACAGACACACACATCCACAAATGCATGCACACAGGCATATGCACAAACATACACTGAGTGTACAAAACATTAGGAACACCTTCCTAATATTCAGTTGCACCCCCTTTTGCCCTCAGAACAGCCTCAATTCTTCAGGGATGGACTCTACAAGTTTTCAAAAGCGTTCCACAGGGATGCTGGCCCATGTTGACTCCAATGCTTCCCACAGTTAAGTTGGCTGGATGTCTTTTGGGTGGTGGACCATTCTTGATACACACAGGAAACTGTTGAGAGTGAAAAACCCAGCAGCGTTGCAGTTCTTGCCACACTCATACCGGAGTGCCTGGGACCTACTACCATACCCCGTTCAAAGGCATTTCAGTCTTTTGTCTTGCACATTCACCCTCTGATTGGCACACACACAACATGTCTCAATTGTCTCATGGATTAAAAAACCTTCTTTAACCTGTCTCCTCCCCTTCATTTACACTGATTGAAGTGGATTTAACAGGTGGCATCAATAAGGGATCATAGCTGTCAACTGGATTCAGCTGGTCAGTCTGTCATGGAAAGTTCCTAATGTTTTGTACTCTCAGTGTATGCAGACACACACACACACAGACACACACACACACACCTGTGGCCCCTGGCCTTGCGTTCCTGCACACAAAGTCCTGGCAGCCCCACATTCAGTCAGACCAGATGGTCTCAGGTCAGAGACACACACATACTCCCTCCCTCCCTTGCTCCCTCCCTCCCTCCATTGCTCCCTCATCCTTCCTTCCCTCCCTCCCTTGCTCCCTCATCCTTCCTTCCCTCCCTCCCTTGCTCCGTCCCTCCAGCCTTCCTTCTTTCCCTCCCTCCCTTGCTCCCTCCCTTGCTCCCCCCTCCCTCCCTGCCTCACTCCCTCCTCCCTCCCTGCCTCACTCCCTCACAGCCAAGCAGTGTTCTCTGTTTGTGGTCTCAGCTCATTGGAATCACAAGCAAACCTCCAGTCCTTTAAAGTCATGCTTGTCCCTGGCCTGTAGCACTTCTAAACGGCCTGGCTAATTACAGATTGTTCGTTACTCCAAACGAGCCTGTACAAGGTTTATTTAGACAGATGTGGTTCACAGAAGATAGACTTAGTGTGGTTTTAACACTACAGCTGGATAATGACTGTTCCCTGGTTCTCTATATTTAGGGACTACAGCTGGATAATGACTGTTCCCTGGTTCTCTATATTTAGGGACTATAAGCTGGATAATGACTGTTCCCTGGGTCTCTATATTTAGGGACTACAGCTGGATAATGACTGTTCTCTGGTTCTCTATATTTAGGGACACACACACACACACACACACACACACACACACAGAGAGAGAGATCAGTTGATTTGGAGTAAAGTGGTGACTGATTACATTTCTCTATGCCAGCTGTGTCTGACTGGGTTTTTCTCTGTGGGCCCTTGGCTATCGCAGTCAACCATAGAGATAAAATAACATAAAGGAATATCTCCATTGGTATTACTACTGTGTTATCAAACCACACAATGGGACTTTAAAGCAAGTGGCCTTGGGTATAATGTAGTTGCTCTTTCTTTCTCTCTCTCTCTACCTTTATCTCTCTCGTAATTGTCTCTCTCTCTCTCTAGCTCTGTCTCTCTCTCTATGTCTCTCTCGTTTTCTCTCTCTCTTTATTGCTCTCTCTCTCTCTCTAGCTCTGTCTCTCTCTCTCTCTCGTTTTCTCTCTCTCTTTATTGCTCTCTCTCTCCCTCTCTGTCTCGCCCTCTCTCTCTCTCTCTCCATGTCCCTCTCTATCTCTCGCTCTCCCTCTATCTTTCCCTCTCTCTATCTCTCTCCCTCTCGCTCTATCTCTCTCTTGCTCTCTATCTCTCTCTCTCTCTCTCTCTCTGTGGATTGGTTACCAAACCTGGGGCTGACTGACCAATAAAAAGACTAAACACTGCCAACGAGCAAACCGTTGGGCTCTATGGACATGTATCTTTATTTTACCTTTATTTAACTAGGCAAGTCAGTTAAGAACAAATTCTTATTTTCAATGACGGCCTAGGAACAGTGGGTTAACTGCCTGTTCAGGGGCAGAACGAAAGATTTGTACCTTGTCAGCTTGGGGATTTGAACTTGCAACCTTTCGGTTACTAGTCCAACGCTCTAACCACTAGGCTACACTGCCGCCACTGAGCCAATCAGTGACCTTGTAAATAACCTTTGAACAGTTGTACATGTACACGGTTGTCACTATCTGGTCATGCTAGAAAAAAACAGAACTATATGGTGCTTTCTGACCACCAATCAATTTGAATGGTTTTGACATTTTTGTTTCTACCATGGCCATGTACTAAAATCTACTCTGTAACAGTGCCGTCGAGTAACCAAGTCTATTTGTGTAAATCTGATGATGAGGATGATGACGACGACGAATACAACGATGATGATGATGGCGATGACGATGAGAAAGATACTCAGGGGAGGAGGATCGGAAGGTGCCAAATATGTAAAAGAGAAGACATGCATACATACAGTATCGACTGACAGAATGTAATAGTTTTGTGTAGCATACTGAGAGAAAAAGAGACCTCATGGGATTTTGGCTATGATGCTTTGTATCTACTTCAACAGAGTCAGATGAACTTGGGGATACCATTTTTATGTCTCTGTGTTCATTATGAAGAAAGATGGAGGTAGTTTCGCAAAACAATGCTAACTAGTGTTAGCACAATGACTGGAAGTCTGTGTATCTGCTAGCAGATACCCACAGACTTCCAGTCATTTTGTTAACATTAGTTAGCAATTGTGCTAGCTTTAGTTAGCAACTTCCTTCAAACTGCACACAAGACACGTAAATGGTATCCAGGAGATAAAGGGCTTCATTGCCAAAATCACAAAGTATCCCTTTAACATCCCGAAGTATCCCTTTTAAAATGAAAATATTGAGAAAAGAGGATGTACTAGTGTGAACTGTAAAGATGTAAGGGGAGACCAACAGTTGTCATGCCGTTGGCCTTTTGTAAATCTGATGGGCCACTGAATTCACCGATGTCAGGCCACTCGTTGGCCTTTTGTAAATCTGATGGGCCACTGAATTCACCGATGTCAGGCCACTCGTTGGCCGCTGTAAGCTTACTAACTGCGCCCCATAAAATAATGTGAGGACGACCTAATTAAGATGTATTGTTCAACTGCCATATACAGTATGTGAACACGTATGTTCTGATACGTAAACCTGTGAAAGTGAATGATAATCCAGTCTTCCTATAAAGTAGGGTCGTGTTCATTAGGCACGAAACATGAGAAAGCGAACTGAAAAAGGGAGGGACTAGTTTGACGTGTCAAATAGGAAACATTCACATTCATTTTCCATTGTAAATGATTTTAAAACGTTTTCCGTTGTTCGTCCAAATGAACAAAGCCAAGATGTTTTGATGTTGAGTAGTCTAGGTTCCCGGTTTGTTTCTGCGTCAGTCAAACTGTCCTTGTCTTACCTTAGTTGGCAAGGCAACAGTGAAGCATTCTATTGAACAAAGAAACAGGTACTCTGGCTTGTGTTCCTTAGGCACCAAACGGAAGAAAACGGACTGAAACAGGGATGGGCTATCTTAGAAATGCTTGTTTTTTGTTGTCCTTTGCAAAACGTTTTGCCCTAATGAGTAGGACCCAGGCTAAGGTTGTTGAGTCTAAGTGCTGAAAGACTTTCTTCCCTAAGGTAGTTTACAAGAGTTAACCAACTCACCTCTGCTGCAACAAGAAAAAGAGGATCTTATGACTTAAAGATGGAATCCGCAGTAGGCGGGAACAGCGTCATGGCCGCCCTACGACTGTTATTGTTTTTGTGGCCGAGCTGAGGAGCGTGACCTCGTGGCCGAGCTGAGGAGCGTGACGTCGTGGCCGAGCTGAGGAGCGTGACGTCGTGGCCGAGCTGAGGAGCGTGACGTCGTGGCCGAGCTGAGGAGCGTGACGTCGTGGCCGAGCTGAGGAGCGTGACGTCGTGGCCGAGCTGAGGAGCGTGACGTCGTGGCCGAGCTGAGGAGCGTGACGCAGCATGGTAAAACATTGCAGTATTTATTGTGTTCTTCTATTGCACATGCAACAGGGTTTGTTGTTTGCAGTAACTTCTTTGTTTTTGTAATATCACAAACAGATGTGGCTGTTTTACCATTAAGGATTCCAGCTTCATCTTAATACTGTTTATGTATTTACAGAATCATAGTTACACATTTATTAAAGTCAGAGTTATGTATTCCACAAAGATGATTATTATTTATTTGAGCTTGGAAAGAAATAGTCACTTCAAGATAAATACAATGCTATTACTTGAAAGATTGGTTTATTGTGACAGGCTTTTGCTTATGTTGATGGTGTGTGTGTGTGTGCGCGTCTAGTTATGCCTGGTCCATGGGGATAGGCTTCAACTGAGGCTTCAAAAGGCTTCAAAAGAGTCCATGTTGTCCCTCAGTCCCAGTAAACACCATGGACACAGTTCATCTGAGGTAAGATTGAGACCTCTCTCTTTTTTCCCTCTCAACCTCTCTCTCCCTCTCCTCTCTCTCCCTCTCCTCTCTCTCCCTCTCCTCTCTCTCCCTCTCCTCTCTCTCCCTCTCCTCTCTCTCTCTCTCCCTCTCCTCTCTCTCTCTCTCCCTCTCCTCTCTCTCTCTCTCTCTCTCTCCCTCTCCTCTCTCTCTCTCTCCCTCTCCTCTCTCTCTCTCTCCCTCTCCTCTCTCTCTCTCCTCTCTCTCTACTTTTCTCCACCCCCCCCCCCCCCCCTCTCTCAATTCAATTCAAGGGGCTTTATTGGCATGGGAAACATATGTTAACATTGTCAATGCAAGTGAAGTAGATAATATACAAAAGTGAAATAAACAATAAAAATGAACACACTCACAAGTTCCAAAAGAATAAGGACATTACAAATGTCATGTTATGTATATATACAGTGTTGTAATGATGTGGAAATAGTTAAAGTACAAAAGGGAAAATAAATAAACATAAATATGGGTTGTATTTACAATGGTGTTTGTTCTTCACTGGTTGCCCTTTTCTTGTGGCAACATGTCACAAATATTGCTGCTGTGATTGGACAATGTGGTATTTATCCCAATAGATATGGGAGTTTATCAAAAATGGATTTGTTTTCGAATTCTTTGTGGATCTGTGTAATCTGAGGGAAATATGTGTCTCTAATATGGTCATATATTTGGCAGGAGGTTAGGAAGTGCAGCTCAGGTTCCACCTCATTTTGTGGGCAGTGTGCACATAGCCTGTCTTCTCTTGAGAGCCAGGTCTGCCTACAGCGGCCTTTCTCAATAGCAAGGCTATGCTCACTGAGTCTACATATAGTCAGAAATCTCCTTAAGTTTGGGTCAGTCACAGTGGTCAGGTATTCTGCCACTGTTTAGGGCCAAATAGCATTCTAGTTTGCTCTGTTTTGTTGTTAATTCTTTCCAATGTGTCTAGTAATTATCTTTTTGTTTTCTGATGATTTGGTTGGGTGTAATTGTGTTGAGATTTACTCTCAGGGCCCAGGTCTGACAGAATCTGTGCAGAAGATCTAGGTGCTGCTGTAGGCCCTCCTTGGTTGGTGACAGAAGCACCAGATCATCAGCAAACAGCAGACATTTGACTTCAGATTCTAGTAGGGTGAGGCTGGGTGCTGCAGGCTGTTCTAGTGCCCTCGCCAATTCGTTGATATACAGTTAATCGGAAGTTTACATGCACTTCGGTTGGAATCATTAAAACTCGTTTTTCAACCACTCCACAAATTTCTTGATAACAAACTGTAGTTTGGGCAAGTTGGTTAGGACATCTACTTTGTGCATGACACAAGTCATTTTTCCAACAATTGTTTACAGACAGATTATTTCACTTATAATTCACTGTATCACAATTTCAGTGGTTCAGAAGTTTACATACAGTAAGTTGACTGTGCCTTTAAACAGCTTGGAAAATTATGAAAATTATGTTATGGCTTTAGAAGCTTCTGATAGGCTAATTGACATCATTTGAGTCAATTGGAGGTGTACCTGTGGATGTATTGCAAGGCCTACCTTCAAACTCAGTGCCTCTTTGCTTGACATCATGGGAAAATCAAAAGAAATCAGCAAAGATCTCAGAAAATAAATTGTAGAACTCCACAAGTCTGGTTCAACCTTGGGAGCAATTCCAAAATGCCTGAAGGTACCACATTAATCTGTACAAACAATAGTATGCAAGTATAAACACCATGGGACCACGCAGCTGTCATACCGCTCAGGAAGGAGACGCGTTCTGTCTCCTAGTGATGAACGTACTTTGGTGCGAAAAGTGCAAATCAATCCCAGAACAACAGCAAATTACCTTGTGAAGATGCTTGAGGAAACAGGTACAAAAGTATCTATATCCACAGTAAAACAAGTCCTATATCGACATAACCTGAAAGGCTGGTCAGCAAGGAAGAAGCCTTTCCTCAAAAACTTCCATAAAATAGCCAGACTACGGTTTGCAACTACACATGGGGACAAAGATCGTACTTTTTGGAGAAATGAAACAAAACAAAAATAGAACTGTTTGGCCATAATGATGCTCATAATGATGCTCTGGTGCTCATGTTGTGGGGGTGCTTTCCTGCAGAAGGGACTGGTGCACGTCACAAAATAGATGGCATCATGAGGACAGAAAATCATGTGGATATATTGAAGCAACATCTCAAGACATCAGTCAGGAAGTTAAAGCTTGGTCGCAAATGGGTCTTCTAAATGGACAATGACCCCAAGCATACTTCCAAAGTGGTGGCAAAATGGCTTAAGGACAACAAAGTCAAGGTATTGGAGTGGCCATCACAAAGCCCTGACCTCAATTTTATAGAAAATTTGTGGGCAGAACTGAAAAAGCATGTGAGAGCAAGGAGGCCTACAAACCTGAATCAGTTACACCAGCTCTGTCAGGAGGAATGGGCCAACATTTTTGTGGGAAGCTTGTGGAAGGCTACCCGAAACAACATTTGACCCAAGTTAAACAATTTAAAGGCAATGCTACCAAATACTAATTGAGTGTATGTAAACTTCAGACCAACTGGGAATGTGATGAAAGAAATAAAAGCTGAAATAAATCATTCTCTCTACTATTTTTCTGACATTTCACATTCTTAAAATAAAGTGGTGATCCTAACTGACCTAATACAGGGAATTTTAACTGTCAGGAATTGTGAAAAACTGAGTTTAAATGTATTTGGCTAAGATGTATGTAAACTTCCGACTTCAACTGTATATGTTGAAGAGGGTGGGGCTTAAGCTGCATCCCTGTCTCACCCACGGGCCTGTGGGAAGAAATATGTGTGTTTTTTGCCTATTTTAACCGCACACTTGTTGTTTGTGTACATGGATTTTATAATGTCGTATGTTTTTCCCCCAACACCACTTTCCTTCAATTTGTATGGTGGGAAATACTGAAACAGTCAACATTGGAGGAGTACAACACCAGGGTCACCGTCGCCAGTGATGAATCAGATGGCAACAGAGAAGGAGATTCTTATGAGACTTGACAAAGAGGACATCATTGACAAGATGGCGGAGAGCAGTGAGTTACTGCGCCGCCTACTGGTTTACTAGTGGTAATTACTTCCTGGTTACTCTGAAGTAGCTATGCGATGACTCTTCCTTAACAGGCTGACAAGGGTGAAAGAACATTTGCTGTGAGTTAAAGCTTTTGTACAGAGGCATGTTTTGTGGACTTTCGTATTATACTTGCAGTTATGTAGCCAATGTTCAATTTCATTGACTCAGTGTGTAGATGTGTTTATTGTTGTGCCGTTTGCTTTATGGACACCAGTGAGTGAACATTGTAATCTACATTTTTTTGTAGAGGAGTGCTTTTTCGACTTTTGTATTATACTTACTTACATTGTTGTAGCTTATGTTCACGTTCAGTGAATGTGTGCGTGTGTGAAGTTTTTTGATACTTTTGATATGCTTGATGCTTGAATATAAAGATAATCATTTGAACATTTGAGCTAACATTGTGTATCTCATTCTCTTTTTAAAAAGTGTAGGCTAATTGTTTTGTGTGTCGAGCCGTGTACATTTGTATGTGCTATGATTGGTGTATTCCTAGTGAGTTTGAGGGTGCACCCATAGCCATAGCATACCTTGAAAACTCAGTGTTCAGATAGGCTACATGTTTGTCAGTCCCAAATGTTTGTATTTTGTAATGTGGATAACTTTCTTCCCAGATGAACATAGTGGCCAAATGTATAACTAGTTTGGTACCCGTTACAACAACAAATAGGGTTAGCCTACAAAATTAGCGGTCTGGTGGTTTGCGTGAGCAGGGTGTCCTGGGATGGAGTCAAATTCCCGGCCTGAATTATTGTTTTAGTCCGCCCCTGTTCTTACTCCAGCTGCTGTGTTTGGATGTGTGTTAAAACGGTCTTTCCAAAGTTGAACTAAGGTAACTGCTCAGCACTCAACTGCTCATCTTTTAGCGTAGACTTTGTAAGATGGTGCAGACAGGTAGATAGATAATGGTGGATCAGCTTGGGACAGGACAGGATATCTGGACCATTACCTTGCCTGGGAGAGCCCTAAACTGCCTTGTTACACACACACACACACACACACACACACACACACACACACACACACACACACACACACACACACACACACACACACACACACACACACACACACACACACACACACACACACACACACACACACACACACACACACACACACACACACACACACACACACACACACACACACACACACACACACACACACACACACACACACACACGCCAGTGCTAGGACAGTTAATGGCCAAAGCAGCTCCAATCTGAGGCCAAATCATGACAGGAGCCATCCCACAGACTTGACGAGATGTGACGTCCGTCTCTATTTGTAATGAAATGATATTGTCCTTGTTCAGGACACGCCATGTTTCTGAGCCAGGGACGAAAGGTTAGTGATTTGGCACACACACACACACACACACATGCATACACATACAGGGACATTTGCAAACATACACATGCACACACATTTGTTTGACTATCCTTGTGGCGACCGAACAATTGATTCCCATTCAAATCCTATTTTCCCTAACCCCTAAACTTAACCCTAACCCTCAACCTAACCTTAACCCTAACGTTAACCCCAGAACCCTAAAACTGAACCTAACCCTAACTCCTAACCTCTAACCCGAATTGTAATCCTAACCCTAAACCTATCCCCTACACCTTTTTTTCCCACATGTCTGAATTTGACTTGTTTTACTATCCTTGTGGGGACCAAACAATTGAACAATTGATTCTCATTCAAAGTCTTATTTTCCCAAACCCCTAAACCTAACCCTTGACTTAACCCTAACCTTAACCCTGATCCTAACCCTAACCCTAAATGTAACTCTGAACCCTAAACCTAACCCCTAACCCTAATCAAAATTCTAACCGTTGTAACCTTAAACCTAACCTAACCCCTACGCCTAAAATAGCCTTTTTCCTTGTGGGGACCAGCTAAATGTTCCCACTTGTCTAAATGTTCATTGTTTTACTATCCTTGTGAGGACCTTGTGAGGACACACACACCATTAATTTTGACTCACTTTCATCTTATTAACGTGTAATAACAGCATCACATCATGTGTGTATGTGAAGCTCAGATCCGTTAAGGCCTGCTAATATTGTGACAGAAGGTTATGACAGAGACAGTAGCTTTTTTAGGCCAACGGCTTAAAGACAGAGTGGATGAGATCAAAGACAGAGTGAGCTAACAGCTCTACACCTGGGAGAAAAGAGCAGTTTTTATGCTAACAGGCCACTCTTTCTCTCTATCTACCTCTCTCTTTCTCTCTCTTCCTCCTATTCTCTCTCTCCCTGCATCCCTCTTTAAAATGTAATTTCTGCTGTTGTGGTTATCGTTTCCACATCTCTTACACAGAGGGGGTTTGTTCCGTGACTAAAACGTCTCTCTCATCTCTCTTTCTCCCTCTGTCCCCAGCCTCTTTCTCTCTGTCCTGCTCTCTCTTTCTCCCTCTGTCCCCAGCCTCTTTCTCTCTGTCCTGCTCTCTCTTTCTCCCTCTGTCCCCAGCCTCTTTCTCTCTGTCCTGCTCTCTCTTTCTCCCTCTGTCCCCAGCCTCTTTCTCTCTGTCCTGCTCTCTCTTTCTCCCTCTGTCCCCAGCCTCTTTCTCTCTGTCCTGCTCTCTCTTTCTCCCTCTGTCCCCAGCCTCTTTCTCTCTGTCCTGCTCTCTCTTTCTCCCTCTGTCCCCAGCCTCTTTCTCTCTGTCCTGCTCTCTCTTTCTCCCTCTGTCCCCAGCCTCTTTCTCTCTTTAACCCTCTCTCTCTTTCTCTTGCTCTCACTCTCGTTCTCTCTAATTAATTGCTTGGCTCTAGTCACCCAGTTGTTTAAATAACTGACCTCTATGGATTCAAAAAGTTCTTAACAAAAGGACGCTGTTTATTAACTCAGTTTTTCTGTTTCTGTCCCTGAACACAGTGTGCTATAACATTTGGCAGAGCTGGCATAACCTCTGTCTAAAATAATACTGAGACACACCACATCGTCAGTATGTGTGTGTTTATGTTTGTGTGCTCTCTGACATGCTGTTTTCTGTTTTACTGCCTCATAAACCTGTGCGTTGTTATTTCAGCCAAGGAGGGATATCACCTCTCTGAGAGCAGCTTAACTCCTGAGCTCAGTATCTGTGCACCAGTCTCCTATTTGTCATAATGTAGCCTACTCTATTTAGTATAGCCTGGTCCCACTGGTCCCAGACCTGTTTGTGCTGTCTTCTCAACTCCTTGTCAAACCAAAAACAATGACCATATTAGTTGACAAGACAGCACAAACAGGTCTTGGAACAGGCTAACTATGTAATACTGTACTCATAACAAAACATATAGGCTAATAGTCTGAACAGACAGAGAGATGCTTTAAGGCACGTAGACATATGAGAACTCACAAGATGTCACAGTTATAAGAATACTGAACATAAGTAACTGTGCAAAAGTTGTAGCTAGCAAGTATGTACAAGGCCTCTGTTCTGCCTCGCAGTAGGAGAAGGTAACTAAGTAACACACACACACAAGCACATGCACACCCACTCCGATCCTAACCAAGTCACCGTGCAGTAGTGGTCCCTCATGCCAGCTGGCATCTGCTTCACACAAACCCAGAGAACCTGACTTTGACAGGACAATACCCTACAGTAACAACCAGTAAACCGTCATGACGCACACACACACAGTCTCACAAAACACACACACTCTCACACAACACACACACACACCGAGTGAGTTTGGCCTCCATGCTGCAGACATCACAGAACAGATCTGGTCTGTTGGAAGTCAGAATATTAGGAATATTCTTTCTGATTCTCAACATTTGTTTGGAATATTTATCACTCATGACATTCCACGTGCAGGAGCAGGCAACCACCGGGCTGAGAAGGACTTTTAAGAAGGGCGAGAGAGAGGGAGTGAGAAGAGAGAGGTTGAGTGAAAAGGGGTTATTTGTGTGAGAGAGAGAGAGAGAAAATGCTGGAAACTATCAGACGTCTCAGTCAGTGATTGCTTTGACCACATTTGATTCATTGTCCTTGAGCCTGGTCTTGGAACGTCTCTCCTAAATCCCCATTCCTCTTTCACAGCCTTCTGGGCTGCCCCATGTCTGTTGTCTTTGGCTATGGTTTGTCTAACCTTACTGAGATTGACAAGACAGTTGTTGTGTCTGGGTTAGAAGCTAATACTAACCCCAGCGGACCTAGGAATGCCGAATAACAACAACATGTATTGGCATCGCTAACTCAATTGTACCCTCAAGCAGCCAAGTAGGGCTAGTTTAAACACTTAGGAATTACGACAGAGGGGGTACGGTGCTATTTGAGACACAAACTATAGTCGATGTGATGAATGGGCACATTTAGTCGTATGAACAACAGTTCAGGTCACAATGGGTCAATTTGTCTTTCAAATGTACAAGTTGTGGTAAGTAACCCACTATGCCAAATCAGATAGTGATCATACCTGTCAGTGGGTCTAGTGAACATCAGAGGAGCTGATTGGCTTGCAGAAGGCCTAGTGATCATCAGAGGAGCTGATTGGTCAATGCCAGCTGGGACACACACTGCTGCAGACAGAGAAACAACTTACAGGAACTCTCTCTCTCAACAATCTTCAGAATGTTGTTAAATGTGAGGTATTGGTGCCTGTAGAGAAATTCAGAATGTTGTTAAATGTGAGGTATTGGTGCCTGTAGAGAAATTCAGAATGTTGTTAAATGTGAGGTATTGGTGCCTGTAGAGAAATTCAGAATGTTGTTAAATGTGAGGTATTGGTGCCTGTAGAGAAATTCAGAATGTTGTTAAATGTGAGGTATTGGTGCCTGTAGAGAAATTCAGAATGTTGTTAAATGTGAGGTATTGGTGCCTGTAGAGAAATTCAGAATGTTGATTGAGGACCTTATTCCTGAAGAATGTGTTAGTTTTTTATGACCGTCTGATTGCATTGTGTATTTTCTAACATTTATGTAATTCAGGGCTCATCTGTAAAAGAGCCCTTGGTCTCAATATGACTCCCTGATACAATAAAGGTTAAATAAATAAATAAGATCCTGGCCCATAGGGCTCTGGTCAACAGTAGTGTGTTTATATAGGGAATAGGTGGTACAGTAGTGCATTATATAGGGAATAGGGTGTACTGTAGGTGGTATAGTAGTGCATTATATAGGGAATAGGGCTCTGGTCAACAGTAGTGCACTATATAGGGCTCTGGTCAACTGTAGTTCACTATATAAGGAATAGGGCTCTGGTCAACAGTAGTGCATTATATAGGGAATAGGGTGCCATTTGGGACACAGTCCATATTTTTCCACCTTGTTGCCAGAGTTGCCCAGATGGCCTGCTGTTCATTCATCTTTGTGACAGAGTGGAGGGTCGGCAGAGTTAAGTAATGTTTTCACGGTCAATGGCTCAGATCATAGAGGAACACTTCCAGTCACCATAACATAACACATACAAATGAAAAGAAACACACACGGTTGGGCATACACACATACAAGTTTATGAAACACACGGTCATACACACACACACACACAAACACCTATGGTAACCACAACACAACCTTTTTCTACGTCCATAGAGAGTAGGGCAGAGAGAGGGTCAGTGACTCCGTTATACTACTGTTAGGGGAAATAGGAAGGGCTTCCGAGTGGCGTAGCAATCTAAGGCACTATATCTCAGTGCTAAGGCGTCACTAAAGACCCCTGGTTCGATTCCAGCCTGTTTCACAACCAGCTGTGATTGGGAGTCACATAGGGCGGCGCACATTGGCCCAGCATTGTCCAGGTTTGGCCGGGGTAGGCTTCCATTGTAAATAAGAATTTGTTCTTAACTGACTTGCCTAGTTAAATAAGGAGAAGGAAATTGTGGCAGTTATGGGACTAGTGACAGGGGCATAATTCATAACTGTTGCATATATTGCACAATCAATACCTGAGTGGGCACTGCGAAAAATCTAGAGATTTATCAACTTGGTGGACGTCACATATACACTTTTCCAATTAGAAATCAGACCCGTCCTGAAACTGTGAGCACGTGAACGAGCTTCACGACCCCACCCCGTTAAAGTCTGTGATAAACCATATAATCTTAATTGAAACATATTACATTTAAGTTTTTACTGCAAATAAATCAATTAACCAACCTAGGCCTTTATGAAATGCAAGACATGGCACTAAAGACTATCTTTAAGCATGGCATCCGCAAAAAAAAAGACCAATTGCACTGAATGCCAGATCGAAACTGTTTTCAACAAGATTGATGCCAGATCTGTCCCCATTTGTGGATGCATTTGGCTGATGGGGTGGAGGACGGTCGTTGTGCTCATGAGGATCTTCGGGCCTCAAATCCTCTGGGAGGATGGGAACCCCATTGCGCACAGCCATATTTGTGCAACACACAGCTAGTTATTATCATTCTACACACCTTCTCAGGCTTGTACAGTCTCCCACCGCTGGTATCAAGCCACAGCCATCTCCCTTCTGTTGCACTTATTGAGCGCTCTACAAGGGAGAGGGTGCCCCAGTGAAACGTGTGCGTCCTGGGGGTTACTGATCAGGGTGAGCAGCCAGGGTTACAATCTCCTGGGAGGAGATGTAGATGCTGTAGGGGAAATAATAGTAACTATTTCATAATCAGGTCTGCAAACTATAGACATATAGTCTATACAATAAAGCTGAAGGCTGACAGGCAGGTAGCCTAGTGGGGGCAACCGGTAACCTAGTGGTTAGAGCATTGGGCCAGTTGCTGGATCGAATCGAAGGTTGCTGGATCGAATCCCTGAGCTGACAAGGTAGAAATCTGTCGTTCTGCTCCTGAGCAAGGCAGTTAACCCACCGTTCCCCGGGCGCCGAAGACGTGGATGTCGATTATGGCAGCCCCCCACACCTCTCTGCACCAGATCAATTATGGCAGCCCCCCGCAATGCATTCAGCTGTACAACTGACTAGGTATCCGCCTTTCCCTACATGCTACATACAGGCCTAAGGCTGACAAGCTACATACAGGCCTAAGTCTAACAGGCTACAGGCTACATATAGGCCTAAGCCTGACAGGCTACATATGGGCCTAAGTCTGACAGACTACAGGTTACATATAAATCAAATCAAATTTTATTTGTCACATACACATGGTTAGCAGATGTTAATGCGAGTGTAGCGAAATGCTTGTGCTTCTAGTTCCGACAATGCAGTGATAACCAACGAGTAATCTAACCTAACAATTCCACAACTACTACCTTATACACACAAGTGTAAAGGGATAAACAATATGTACATAAAGATATATGAATGAGTGATGGTACAGAACGGCATAGGCAAGATGCAGTAGATGGTATCGAGTACAGTGTATATACATATGAGATGAGTAGGGTATGTAAACATAAAAGTGCATAGTTTAAAGTGGCTAGTGATACATGTATTACATAAAGATGGCAAGATGCAGTAGATGATATAGAGTACAGTATATAGATATACATTATATTAAGTGGCATTTTTTTAAGTGGCTAGTGATACATTTTTGATCAATTTCCATCAATTTCCATTATTAAAGTGAGCTGGAGTTGAGTCAGTATGTTGGCAGCAGCCACTCAATGTTAGTGGTGGCTGTTTAACAGTCTGATGGCCTTGAGATAGAAGCTGTTTTTCAGTCTCTCGGTCCCTGCTGTGATGCACCTGTACTGACCTCGCCTTCTGGATGATAGCGGGGTGAACAGGCAGTGGCTCGGGTGGTTGTTGTCCTTGATGATCTTTATGGCCTTCCTGTAACATCGGGTGGTGTAGGTGTCCTGGAGGGCAGGTAGTTTGCCCCCAGTGATGCGTTGTGCAGACCTCACTACCCTCTGGAGAGCCTTACGGTTGTGAGCGGAGCAGTTGCCGTACCAGGCGGTGATACAGCCCGACAGGATGCTCTCGATTGTGCATCTGTAGAAGTTTGTGAGTGCTTTTGGTGACAAGCCGAATTTCTGCAGCCTCCTGAGGTTGAAGAGGCGCTGCTGCACCTTCTTCACAACGCTGTCTGTGTGGGTGGACCAATTCAGTTTGTCCGTGATGTGTACGCCGAGGAACTTAAAACTACCCTCTCCACTACTGTCCCGTCGATGTGGATAGGGGGGTGCTCCCTCTGCTGTTTCCTGAAGTCCACAATCATCTCCTTTGTTTTGTTGACGTTGAGTGTGAGGTTATTTTTATAGGCCTAAGTTTGACAGGCAACATATAGGCCTAAGTCTAACAGGCTACATACAGTTGAAGTCGGAAGTTTACATACACTTTAGCCAAATACATTTAAACTCAGTTTTTCACAATTCCTGATATTTAATCCAAGTAAAAATTCCCTGTCTTAGGTCAGTTAGATTTGCCACTTTAGTTTAAGAATGTTAAATGTCAGAATAACAGTAGAGAGAATGATTTATTTCAGCTTTTATTTCTTTCATCACATTCCCAGTGGGCCAGAAGTGGCAGCCCCCCGCAATGCATTCAGCTGTACAACTGACTAGGTATCCCCCTTTCCATATAGGCCTAAGTCTGACAGGCTACATATGGGCCTAAGTCTGACAGGCTACATATAGGCCTAAGTCTGACAGGCTACATATAGAGCGAGAGAGAGAGAGTGGCACCTGGATAAACCCGTGAGTCAATGGCATGAGCCCTGTGTTCCAGTTCATTCGGCCTGAGCATAGAGTAGGGTACACAGGCTTGCCCTCTTACCCATCTCTCTCCTCTCTAATCCCTTTAATTCTTCCCCCTCTCTCCCCCGAAGCTCTTCAAAGGTCTAGCGCAGCCTTAGGAATCTAATGTTGCATTGAAACATAACACACACACAGCAGCCCACCAACACACACACACACACACACACACACACACACACACACACACACACACACACACACACACACACACACACACACACACACACACACACACACACACACACACACACACACACACACAGAGAGAGAGAGCAGTAGCATCAGTCCAACAACATGGACCACTGGTCTGTTAGGGTCTCTTCTCAACAGATCTAATCTCACTCTCTTTCTACATCGCTTTCTCTCTCTCATTCCTTCAAATAAAATAAAATGTTATTTGTCTCACGTGCCGAATACAACTGGTGTAGACTTTACAATGAAATGCTTGCTTACAAATGTTTCCCAATGATGCAGAGTTTAAAAATAATAATAAACAATTAAATAGCAACTAACTCAAGAGGAATAAAATAAAATACACAAGAATGTAGCAGTACCAGATCAATGTGGATGTCACGCCCTGACCTTAGAGATCCTTATTATTCTCTATGTTTGGTTAGGTCAGGGTGTGACTCGGGTGGGAAAGTCTATGTTTTCTATTTCTTTGTTTTTGGCCGAGTGTGGTTCCCAATCAGAGGCAGCTGTCTATTGTTGTCTCTGATTGGGGATCATATATACAGTAAGTTGTCATTTTCCTTTTGGGTTTTGTGGGATCTTGTTTTCTGTTTAGTGTCTGTGCCTGACAGAACTGTTTGCTTTCTTTTTGTGTCTTTGTATAGTTGCTGTTTAGCGCTACAGAGCTTTACATTTGTTTTGTGTTTTGTTGTTATTTGGTGTCATTTTAAAAATAAAGTAAAATGTACGCCTACCACGCTGCACCTTGGTCTCCTTCGAACAATGGACATAACAGTGGAGCTATAAACAGGGAGTACCAGTACCAGATCAATGTGGAGCTATATACAGGGAGTACCAGTACCAGATCAATGTTGAGCTATATACAGGAAGTACCAGTACCAGATCAATGTGGAGCTATATACAGGGAGTACCAGTACCAGATCAATGTGGAGATATATACAGGGAGTACCAGTACCAGATCAATGTGGAGCTATATACAGGAAGTACCAGATCAATGTGGAGCTATATACAGGAAGTACCAGTACCAGATCAATGTGGAGCTATATACAGGAAGTACCAGTACCAGATCAATGTGGAGATATATACAGGGAGTACCAGTACCAGATCAATGTTGAGCTATATACAGGGAGTACCAGTACCAGATCAATGTGGAGCTATATACAGGAAGTACCAGTACCAGATCAATGTGGAGATATATACAGGGAGTACCAGTACCAGATCAATGTGGAGCTATATACAGGAAGTACCAGTACCAGATCAATGTGGAGCTATATACAGGGAGTACCAGTACCAGATCAATGTTGAGCTATATACAGGGAGTACCAGTACCAGATCAATGTGGAGCTATATACAGGAAGTACCAGTACCAGATCAATGTGGAGCTATATACAGGGAGTACCAGTACCAGATCAATGTGGAGCTATATACAGGAAGTACCAGTACCAGATCAATGTGGAGCTATATACAGGAGTACCAGTACCAGATCAATGTGGAGCTATATACAGGAAGTACCAGTACCAGATCAATGTGGAGCTATATACAGGGAGTACCAGTACCAGATCAATGTTGAGCTATATACAGGAAGTACCAGTACCAGATCAATGTGGAGCTATATACAGGGAGTACCAGTACCAGATCAATGTTGAGCTTTATACAGGGAGTACCAGTACCAGATCAATGTGGAGATATATACAGGGAGTACCAGTACCAGATCAATGTGGAGCTATATACAGGGAGTACCAGTACCAGATCAATGTTGAGCTATATACAGGAAGTACCAGTACCAGATCAATGTGGAGCTATATACAGGGAGTACCAGTACCAGATCAATGTGGATATATATACAGGGAGTACCAGTACCAGATCAATGTGGAGCTATATACAGGAAGTACCAGTACCAGATCAATGTTGAGCTATATACAGGAAGTACCAGTACCAGATCAATGTGGAGCTATATACAGGGAGTACCAGTACCAGATCAATGTGCAGCTATATACAGGAAGTACCAGTACCAGATCAATGTGGAGCTATATACAGGGAGTACCAGTACCAGATCAATGTTGAGCTATATACAGGAAGTACCAGTACCAGATCAATGTGGAGCTATATACAGGGAGTACCAGTACCAGATCAATGTGGAGCTATATACAGGAAGTACCAGTACCAGATCAATGTGGAGCTATATACAGGAAGTACCAGATCAATGTGGAGCTATATACAGGGAGTACCAGTACCAGATCAATGTGGAGCTATATACAGGGAGTACCAGTACCAGATCAATGTGGAGCTATATACAGGGAGTACCAGATCAATGTGGAGATATATACAGGGAGTACCAGTACCAGATCAATGTGGAGCTATATACAGGGAGTACCAGTACCAGATCAGTGTGGAGCTATATACAGGGAGTACCAGTACCAGATCAATGTGGAGCTATATACAGGGAGTACCAGTACCAGATCAATGTGGAGCTATATACAGGGAGTACCAGTACCAGATCAATGTGGAGCTATATACAGGGAGTACCAGTACCAGATCAATGTGGAGCTATATACAGGGAGTACCAGTACCAGATCAATGTGGAGCTATATACAGGGAGTACCAGTACCAGATCAATGTGGAGCTATATACAGGAAGTACCAGTACCAGATCAATGTGGAGCTATATACAGGGAGTACCAGTACCAGATCAATGTGGAGCTATATACAGGGAGTACCAGTACCAGATCAATGTGCAGCTATATACAGGAAGTACCAGTACCAGATCAATGTGGAGCTATATACAGGGAGTACCAGTACCAGATCAATGTTGAGCTATATACAGGAAGTACCAGTACCAGATCAATGTGGAGCTATATACAGGGAGTACCAGTACCAGATCAATGTGGAGCTATATACAGGAAGTACCAGTACCAGATCAATGTGGAGCTATATACAGGAAGTACCAGATCAATGTGGAGCTATATACAGGGAGTACCAGTACCAGATCAATGTGGAGCTATATACAGGGAGTACCAGTACCAGATCAATGTGGAGCTATATACAGGGAGTACCAGATCAATGTGGAGATATATACAGGAAGTACCAGTACCAGATCAATGTGGAGCTATATACAGGGAGTACCAGTACCAGATCAGTGTGGAGCTATATACAGGAAGTACCAGATCAATGTGGAGCTATATACAGGGAGTACCAGTACCAGATCAATGTGGAGCTATATACAGGGAGTACCAGTACCAGATCAATGTGGAGCTATATACAGGGAGTACCAGTACCAGATCAATGTGGAGCTATATACAGGGAGTACCAGTACCAGATCAATGTGGAGCTATATACAGGGAGTACCAGTACCAGATCAATGTGGAGATATATACAGGGAGTACCAGTACCAGATCAATGTGGAGATATATACAGGGAGTACCAGTACCAGATCAATGTGGAGCTATATACAGGAAGTACCAGATCAATGTGGAGCTATATACAGGAAGTACCAGTACCAGATCAATGTGGAGATATATACAGGGAGTACCAGTACCAGATCAATGTGGAGATATATACAGGGAGTACCAGTACCAGATCAATGTGGAGCTATATACAGGGAGTACCAGTACCATATCAATGTGGAGATATATACAGGGAGTACCAGTACCAGATCAATGTGGAGCTATATACAGGGAGTTACCAGTACCAGATCAATGTGGAGCTATATTCATGCACTACCCAAAGATCCTGTTTACCGTTTGTAAGTTGGTTGAGTCTGATGGTACCTTCTTGCATCATAGACCAGGTATGGACCAATCAGGTCTTGGGGCCTCCTGGTTTTCTCCTCTCCCTGGATCTTCAATGGTCCATTAATGTTGCTGATTGGTCATGGAGCCTATACTTTATTTATTTAACCTTTATTTAACCAGGTAGGCAAATTGAGAACACGTTCTCATTTACAATTGCGACCTGGCCAAGATAAAGCAAAGCAGTTCGACACATACAACAACACATAGTTACACATGGAGTAAAACAAACATATAGTCAATAATACAGTGAAAAAAAAATAAGTCTATATACAATGTGAGCAAGTGAGGTGAGATAAGGGAGGTGAAGGCAAACAAATATATGTATAAATAAATAAAAATATAAAAAGGCCATGGAGGCGAAGTGAGTACAACACAGCAAGTAAAAAAATAAAATAAAAAAATAAAAAATAAAAAAAAATATTTAAAAAAATAAAAAAATAAAAAAACACTGGAATGGTTGGTTTGCAGTGGAAGAAAGTGCAAAGTAGAGACAGAAATAATGGGGTGCAAAGGAGCAAAATAAATTAATAAATAAATACAGTAGGTAAAGAGGTAGTTGTTTGGGCTAAATTGTAGATGGGTTATGTACAGGTGCAGTAATCTATGAGCTGCTCTGACAGCTGGTGCTTAAAGCTAGTGAGGGAGATAGGTGTTTCCAGTTTCAGAGATTTTTGTAGTTCGTTCCAGTCATTGGCAGCAGAGAACTGGAAGGAGAGGCGTCCAAAGGAAGAATTGGTTTTGGGGGTGACTAGAGAGATATACCTGCTGGAGCGCGTGCTACAGGTAGGTGCTGCTACGGTGACCAGCGAGCTGAGATAAGGGGGGACTTTACCTAGCAGGGTCTTGTAGATGACCTGGAACCAGTGGGTTTGGCGACGAGTATGAAGCGAGGGCCAGCCAACGAGAGTGTACAGGTCGCAGTGGTGGGTAGTATATGGGGCTTTGGTGACAAAACGGATGGCACTGTGATAGACTGCATCCAATTTATTGAGTAGGGTTTTGGAGGCTATTTTGTAAATGACATCACCGAAGTCGAGGATTGGTAGGATGGTCAGTTTTACAAGGGTATGTTTGGCAGCATGAGTAAAGGATGCTTTGTTGCGGAATAGGAAGCCAATTCTAGATTTGACTTTGGATTGGAGATGTTTGATGTAAGTCTGGAAGGAGAGTTTACAGTCTAACCAGACACCTAGGTATTTGTAGTTGTCCACATATTCTAAGTCAGAGCCGTCCAGAGTAGTGATGTTGGACAGGCGGGCAGGTGCAGGCAGCGATCGGTTGAAGAGCATGCATTTAGTTTTACCTATATTTAAGAGCAATTGGAGGCCACGGAAGGAGAGTTGTATGGCATTGAAGCTCGCCTGGAGGGTTGTTAACACAGTGTCAAAAGAAGGGCCAGAAGTATACAGAATAGTGTCGTCTGCGTAGAGGTGGATCAGAGAATCACCAGCAGCAAGAGCGACATCATTGATGTATACAGAGAAGAGAGTCGGTCCAAGAATTGAACCCTGTGGCACCCCCATAGAGACTGCCAGAGGCCCGGACAACAGACCCTCCGATTTGACACACTGAACTCGATCAGAGAAGTAGTTGGTGAACCAGGCGAGGCAATCATTAGAGAAACCAAGGCTGTCGAGTCTGCCGATGAGGATGTGGTGATTGACAGAGTCAAAAGCCTTGGCCAGGTCAATGAATACGGCTGCACAGTATTGTTTCCTATCGATGGCGGTTACGATATCGTTTATGACCTTGAGCGTGGCTGAGGTGCACCCATGGCCAGCTCTGAAACCAGATTGCATAGCGGAGAAGGTGTGGTGTGATTCGAAATGGTCGGTAATCTGTTTGTTGACTTGGCTTTCGAAGACCTTAGAAAGGCAGGGTAGGATAGATATAGGTCTGTAGCAGTTAGGGTCAAGGGTGTCCCCCCCTTTGAAGAGGGGGATAACCGCAGCTGCTTTCCAATCTTTGGGGATCTCAGACGACACGAAAGAGAGGTTGAAGAGGCTAGTAATAGGGGTGGCGACAATTTCAGCAGATAGTTTTAGAAAGAAAGGGTCCAGATTATCTAGCCCGGCTGATTTGTAAGGGTCCAGATTTTGCAGCTCATTAAGAACATCAGCTGACTGTATTTGGGAGAAAGAGAAATGGGGAAGGCTTGGGCGAGTAGCAGAGGGGAGGGCAGTGCTGTTGTCCGGGGTAGGGGTAGCCAGGTGGAAAGCATGGCCAGCCGTAGAAAAATGCTTATTGAAATTCTCAATTATAGTGGATTTGTCGGTGGTGACAGTGTTTCCTATCTTCAGAGCGGTTGGAAGCTGGGAGGAGGTGTTCTTATTCTCCATGGACTTTACGGTGTCCCAGAACTTTTTTGAATTTGTGTTGCAGGAAGCAAATTTCTGCTTGAAAAAGCTAGCCTTGGCTGTTCTAACTGCCTGTGTATATTGGTTTCTGGCTTCCCTGAAAAGTTGCATATCACGGGGGCTGTTCGATGCTAATGCAGAACGCCATAGGATGTTTTTCTGTTGGTTAAGGGCAGTCAGGTCAGGAGAGAACCAAGGGCTATATCTGTTCCTGGTTCTAAATTTCTTGAATGGGGCATGCTTATTCAAGATGGTGAGGAAGGCATTTTAAAAAAAATGACCAGGCATCCTCTACTGACGGGATGAGATCAATATCCTTCCAGGATACCCCGGCCAGGTCGATTAGAAAGGCCTGCTCGCTGAAGTGTTTCAGGGAGCGTTTGACAGTGATGAGTGGAGGTCGTTTGACCGCTGACCCATTACGGATGCAGGCAATGAGGCAGTGATCGCTGAGATCTTGGTTGAAAACAGCAGAGGTGTATTTGGAGGGCAAGTTTGTCAGGATGATATCTATGAGGGTACCCGTGTTTACGGAATTGGGGTGGTACCTGGTAGGTTCATTGATAATTTGTGTGAGATTGAGGGCATCAAGCTTAGATTGTAGGGTGGCTGGGGTGTTGAGCATGTTCAAATTTAGGTCGCCTAGCAGCACGAGCTCTGAAGATAGATGGGGGGCAATCAGTTCACATATAGTGTCCAGAGCACAGCTGGGGGCAGAGGGTGGTCTATAGCAGGCGGCAACGGTGAGAGACTTGTTTTTAGAGAGGTGGATTTTTAAAAGTAGAAGTTCAAATTGTTTGGGAACAGACCTGGATAGTATAACAGAACTCTGCAGGCAATCTTTGCAATAGATTGCAACACCGCCCCCTTTGGCCGTTCTATCTTGTCTGAAAATCTTGTAATTGGGGATGAAAATGTCTGAATTTTTGGTGGTCTTTCTAAGCCAGGATTCAGACACGGCTAAAACATCCGGGTTGGTAGAGTGTGCTAAAGCAGTGAACAAAACAAACTTAGGGAGGAGGCTTCTAATGTTAACATGCATGAAGCCAAGGCTATTACGGTTACAGAAGTCATCAAAAGAGAGCGCCTGGGGAATAGGAGTGGAGCCAGGTACTGCAGGGCCTGGATTCACCGCTACATCACCAGAGGAACAGAGGAGGAGTAGGATAAGGGTACGGCTAAAAGCTATGAGAATTGGTCGCCTAGAGCTACTAGAGCAGAGAGTAAAAGGAAGTTTCTGGGGGCGATAAAATAGTTTAAAGGAATAATGTACAGACAAAGGTATGGTAGGATGTGAATACAGTGGAGGTAAACCTAGGTATTGAGTGATGATGAGAGAGATATTGTCTCTAGAAACATCATTGAAACCAGGTGATGTCATCGCATATGTGGGTGGTGGAACTGAGAGGTTGGATATGGTATAGAGAGCAGGGCTAGAATCTCTACAGTGAAATAAGCCAATAAACACTAACCAGAACAGCAATGGACAAGGCATATTTACATTAAGGAGAGGCATGCTTAATCGAGTGATCAATAAGGGTCCAGTGAGTAGAGGTTGGTTGGGGTCGTGGCGATCCAGACAGCTGGCCGGGTATATGGCTATCGGTAGCAGCATAGGATGGAGGTCTGTTTGTAGATACCTCGTGCGTTTCCGTCGGTAGGTTAGTGGGGTTCCGTGTAGTGGGGTTTTGTTCAGATAGCAGCCGATAAGACAGCTAACGATTAGCGGGCCTCAGATGAGCGTTCAGGTAACGTCGGGACGGAGGTGCCGGTTGGATAAATCCCTCGGGCAGATAACGTCGGCAGTCAGTCGCGGCAGTCAGTCGTGAAGGCCCGGTGGGGTTCCGTATCTGCAGCAGCAACAAAAGAAACGGGTCCGGATGGTGATGGAACTCCTCAGCTGGCTAGCTCCAGCATGATTTGAGTTTGCTCCGGGGTCGACGTAAGCCAATAGTCACATGGTTTGCAGCTAGCTAGCTGCGAAATCAAGGTGCAAGTGTCCAGAGCCTGCGGCTGGAATCCGGGGAAACTGAGAGAAAAAAAGTCCCGGAATGCTCCGGTCCGAGTCGCGTTGCACAAAAGTGCCGGTAGATTATCGAGCTAAAGGAATAGCTGATGACCACAAAACGTGGGCAGCTGAAACACCAACGCTAGCCAGCAAACCGGCTAATTTCGGGGCAGCTACAGATTAGCTTCTGGCTAGCTATCGGAGTGGCTTCTGGTTAGCTTTCAGGCTAGCTTCTGAATTAGCCCCTGGCTAGCTTCCACGATGGATTTTCAGATTGAGGTAAATAATACTTTTTGTAGTTGGTGAAGCGGGTTGCAGGAAAGCTTTTGCAGGAAAGCTTTTGTAGTTGAGTTCTTGGATAATAAAATAAATAAAAGATATGCGAAGAAAAGGTGTAAATATATATATATACAGGACACGACACGACAATACGGAAAAAGACGTCTGAACTGCTAAGCCACCTTGGACAACATACACCTAGTTTGCCAGACAGATGCCATCCCTGACCTGGCCAAGCAGGTTATTGGATGTGTTATGCTGGTCGTTGTCTGTAACTGGGTATGCTGCTGCTTGGCTAAGTCTCAAATGTAAAAGATAAGAGAACTTCACCTGAGATGACCCTGAAACCATATCATCCTCTCATTCCATAGAATTAACGCCGCCTCAGTGTTCTCCGTTGGAATATTCCCTTGAAGAACATTCCCTAACGGAACACAGAATGTGGGGATCGTGACAGAATCATTACTATGGGTCAAGCAGATATCGGGGAGATTCCAGACTTGAGCGTTTTTACATATCCCTCTATGATTCCCTTAGTTTATATGAATTCCAGACCTCTGTCTTTTCCCATTACATTGTCTTATTAAGTAGAAATATAAAAAAATATTGTTGATTTACAGGTGGCATCATATTATTATGACAGTAAATGTCATTACCATGGAGATGTTACTATAGGGAGGTTTCCATGGCGCTAACTTGGTGTGTTGTATTAATATTGGAATGTGTGAGATGCTAGACGTGGGGATTCTGGAATTTGGGACAACAGAAACACTTGCATCGGTCTGGGAATAGTGAGCGACACACACACACACACACACACACACACACACACACACACACACACACACACACACACACACACACACACACACACACACACACACACACACACACACACACACACACACACACACACACACACACACACACACACACACACACACACACACACACACACACACACACACACACACACACACACACACACAGACCACAAACACTACCCCGTGAGAGAACTCCTGCTAAAGCTATGTGAATAATTCATCCCCAGTTGTGATATTAACCTTGGACTACATGAATTTGTTTTGTAAGTTGCTACATTTCTTGACAGTTAATTTATTTGAGTGAGTTTCAAGGACATTTTCTTTCTCCATAGTGAATATTGATCAACCACAGCCTAGTGGAATACTCTCACTCCATGGCCCAGCTATGTGTTCCCTGTTTGGTCATTTAGCTGTCATTTAGGCAGGGTTTCAACCTATCACGAGTTATACAGATGTAAGATCTTCATTTGATCAACCTATCACAGAAGAACTTTCATGCAATGCAGAAAATGTAAAACTTGTAGTGTATTTGAGGTTTAAAAAGGCTGCTGATGTTTGTAATTTCCACTTTGACATTTCAGACTTTATATTCTTTATGAAAAATGTATCAACCCTCACAAAAATGTCCATGAATAATAATCCACATAACAATTCACATTTCTTGATGCTGCAGGAATATTTTCCTGCTGTAGCAAACTTGCTCTAATTAAGATGCTATAGGCATTGCTGCTTTTAAAGGCATGTTCCCACGTTCGTGGAGATCCCATTCACGGTGAATGCTGCATATGTCGGCTCAATCAGAAATTGCCTTTAAAAGCCACAATGCCTGTAACCCACAATTAGATTGAATCCCGGCCTTACTCACAAAATGTGTGTGTTTCATTTTGGTACAGCTTGAGTATTTTCTCTCATGGCTAACTTGAATTTCATCAGGGCTAAATATACATATCTCTGACTGACATCAGTGATATATGTGAAAGTACGAGTTAGTGTATGTGCTTAAATCTCAAGTTAGGATTCATCCCATAGTATAATGGATTCAACTTTTTTAATCACCTTGCAACCTTATTTTATAATCACACATGTAAATCAAATCAAATTGTATTTGTCACATACACATGGTTAGCAGATGTTAATGCGAGTGTAGCGAAATGCTTGTGCTTCTAGTTCCAACAATGCAGTAATAACCAACGAGTAATCTAACCTAACAATTTCACAACAGCTACCTTATACACACAAGTGTAAAGGGATGAAGAATATGTACATAAAGATATATGAATGAGTGATGGTACAGAACGGCATAGGCAAGATGCAGTAGATGGTATCGAGTACAGTATATACATATGAGATGAGTAATGTAGGGTATGTAAACATTATATTAAGTGGCATTGTTTAAAGTGGCTAGTGATACATGTATTACATAAAGATGGCAAGATGCAGTAGGTGGTATAGAGTACAGTATATACATATGAGATGCGTAATGTAGGGTATGTAAACATTATATTAAGTGGCATTGTTTAAAGTGGCTAGTGATACATTTTTTACATGTATGGCAGCAGCCACTCAATGTTAGTGGTGGCTGTTTAACAGTCTGATGGCCTTGAGATAGAAGCTGTTTTTCAGTCTCTCGGTGCCTGCTTTGATGCACCTGTACTGACCTCGGGGGGGGGCAGTGGCTAGCGGGGTGAACAGGCAGTGGCTTGGGTGGTTGTTGTCCTTGATGATCTTTATGGCCTTCCTGTAACATCGGGTGGTGTAGGTGTCCTGGAGGGCAGGTAGTTTGCCCCCGGTGATGCGTTGTGCAGACCTCACTACCCTCTGGAGAGCCTTACAGTTGTGGGCGGAGCATTTGCCGTACCAGGCGGTGATACAGCCCGACAGGATGCTCTCGATTGTGCATCTGTAGAAGTTTGTGAGTGCTTTTGGTGACAAGCCGAAATTCTTCAGCCTCCTGAGGTTGAAGAGGCGCTGTTGTGCCTTCTTCACCACGCTGTCTGTGTGGGTGGACCAATTCAGTTTGTCCGTGATGTGTACGCCGAGGAACATAAAACTTTAATACCTTGACTAGTCTCTCAAAGCACTTCATGATGACGAAAGTGAGTGTTACGGAGCGGTAGTCGTTTAGCTCAGTTACCTTAGCTTTCTTGGGAACAGGAACAATGGTGGCCCTCTTGAAGCATGTGGGAACAGCAGACTGGGATAAGGATTGATTGAATATGTCCGTAAACACACCAGCCAGCTGGTCTGCGCATGCTCTGAGGACGCGGCTGGGGATGCCGTCTGGGCCTGCAGCCTTGCGAGGGTTAATGATAATTCATGCAAGTGTCTGAAAGAATGTATTATATTTATGTATTTACAATGTTAACGAGTTCACTATGTACATTTCCTGACATGTATATATATATAAATATATGTATATATACAGTTGAAGTCGAAAGTTTACATACACCTTAGCCAAATAAATTTAAACTCAGTTTTTCACAATTCCTGACATTTAATCCTAGTAAATATTCCCTGTCTTAGGTCATTTAGGATCACCACTTTATTTTAAGAATGTGAAATGTCAAAATAATAGGAGAGAATTCTTTATTTCAGCTTTTATTTCTATCATCGCATTCCCAGTGGTCAGAAGTTTACATACACTCAATTAGTATTTGGTAGCGTTGCATTTAAATTGTTTAACTTGGGTCAAACGTTTCAGATAGCCTTCCACAAGCATCACACAATAAGTTGGGTGAATTTTGGCCCATTCCTCCTGACAGAGCTGGTGTAACTGAGTCAGGTTTGTAGGCCTCCTTGCTCGCACACGCTTTTTCAGTTCTGCCCTCAAATTTTCTATGGGATTGAGGTCAGGGCTTTGTGATGGCCACTCCAAAACCTTAACTTTGTTGTCCTTAAACCATTTTGCCACAACTTTGGAAGCATGCTTGGGGTCATTGTCCATTTGGAAGACCTATTTGCGACCAAGCTTTAACTTCCTGACTAATGTCTTGAGATGTTGCTTCAATATATCCACATAATTTTCCTTCCTCATGAAGCCATCTATTTTGTGAAGTGCACCAGTCGCTCCTGCAGCAAAGCACCCCCAAAATATGATGCTGCCACCACCGTGCTTCAAGGTTGGGATGGTGTTCTCCGGCTTGCAAGCCTCCCCCTTTTTCCTCCAAACATAATAATGGTCATTATGGCCAAACAGTTCTATTTTTGTTTCATCAGATCAGAGGACATTTATCCAAAAAGTACGATTTTTGTCCCCATGTGCAGTTGCAAACCGTAGTCTGGCTTTTTTATGGCAGTTTTGGAGTAGTGGCTTCTTCCTTGCTGAGCGGCCTTTCAGGTTATGTCGATGTAGGACTAGTTTTACTGTGGATATAGATACTTTTGTTCCTGTTTTCTCCAGCATCTTCACAAGGTTCTTTGCTGTTGTTCTGGGATTGATTTGCACTTTTCAAACCAAAGTACATTCTTCTCTAGGAGACAGAACACATCTCCTTCCTGAGCTGTATGACGGCTGCGTGGTCCCATGGTGTTTATACTTGCATACTATTGTTTGTACAGATGAACGTGGTACCTACAGGCGTTTGGAAATTGCTCCCAAGGATGAATCAGACAGGTGGATGTCTGCAATTTTTTTTCTGAGGTCTTGGCTGATTTCTTTTGATTTTCCCATGATGTCAAGCAAAGAGGCACTGAGTTTGAAGGTAGGCCTTGCAATACATCCACAGGTACACCTCCAATTGACTCAAATTATGTCAATTAGCCTATCAGAAGCTTCTAAAGCCATAACATAATTTTCTGGAATTTTCCAAGTTGTTTAAAGGCACAGTTGACTTAGTGTATGTGAACTTCTGACCCTCTGGAATTGTGATACAAGTGAAATGAGTGAAATAACATGTTTATAAACAATTGTTGGAAAAATGACTTGTGTCATGCACGAAGTAGATGTCCTAACCGACTTGTCAAAACTATTGTTTGTTAACAAGAAATTTGTGGAGTGGTTGAAAAATTAGTTTTAATGACTCCAACCTAAGTGTATGTAAACTTCCAACTTGAGCTGTATATATATGTTTATATATATGTATATGTATATATATATATATATGTGTGTATATGTGTATATATATTGTGGCGTACAACGGACAAGACACAATGGGGGAGACTCGTCGAGGCCTGGTGACAGACGGAGTCTACATCACGAGACAGTGGCTCCCTCTGCTGGACGGGCCATGTCTTGACGGGTCCTCCAGCCAGGACTAAATGGGTCTGATTGAGGCTGGTGAATAATCAAGGGGCTGATTGCTCTGCAGCTGTGCGGGGCCCATAAAGCTGCCAGGAGGGCAGCACACGATAGAGGTGGGAGGTAGCGAGAGGTTGCTACCGGAGAGACGTCCTCGCGGTCTGCTGGAACCGAGGGGCTTGGTGTTCTACCCCAGCGGAGACAGCATTCCCTGGAGCCCAGAAGACGGTAATCAGGAAGAGGTAAATTTTCTCTTTCTTTCTTTTTTAAAATAAACACTCTTAAAACTGAGATATCACACCAGGATTTCTGGAAAACCAGGGAATTTATTGAAGGTACCTGGAATTGTGGAATCCTAGCTACAGTGTGCCCTATTCAACATGACCCAAATATGTATCAGGATGGCCTGATGGGCAGAACATTGTTATAAACAGACCCATTTTGGGGCATACATCGTGGTGCGTTCTGAAGGGAATAGTGTACGATTTATAGACATTCACACCGTAGTTCAGGCTAGTTTAGCTCGTGCGATGGTGTGAAGGACTGCAGTTCATTGTTAACCCCTTAACTTCCAGCAGTATGCTGTGTGTGGTATTCTCCGGTTCAGTAGGGGGCTGGGGGGTTACGTGTTAAGAAATAGAAGTACATGAAAAGTCTATGAACGAGTGAAGAAAGGAGGAAGAGAAGGTCCATGATCTGTTCTGTATGAGAGGAGTGAAAAGAATCAGAAACGTCCATGGAGAGCTCGTTTTGAGAGGGAATACAGGGAGGGAGTTATATGATCACTTTGTTTCAGGATGAGTAAAGAGATTGATCATGGAAGCTTCTTCTGTCTATTTTCCAGAGAAATTAAGAGAAAGATGAAGAGACTTTTATGATCAGTTTTCCAGAGAATTTAAGACTTAAGATCTGTTTGTTTTCAAAAGAAATTAAGATTGAGGTTGACAAGCTTCCATGATAATTTTGTGTACGAGAGGAATGAAGAGAGAGTTGAAGAGACTTTTTACCTTCTCTCTAGGAGTGAGTAACAGAGAAAGAGAGGAGAGTGAAGGAGGTAGGGTTCCAGAGTGAAGTAGAGAGGAAGTGTGTAGCAGCTACAGTGTTCTGGTTTTCAGGTGGGAGAGAGAGGAGAGGCGGGAGAGAGAGGAGAAGCGGGAGAGAGAGGAGAGGCGGGAGAGAGAGGAGAGGCGGGAGAGAGAGGAGAGGCGGGAGAGAGAGGAGAGGCGGGCGAGAGAGGAGAGGCGGGCCAATCGCCGGAACCCTGAGGAGCGCGTTCCCCCCCAAAGTGAGCTACCTGATCTGCAGAGAGGCACAGGGGAGAAAAGATGAATAACAGCCATCGATCAACTCACAATGCCTAGAATAGTAAGTCATGCATGTACAGGGATGCAGAGAGGAGAAAAGGAGTTTGGAGAATGTTATGAGCACTCGTTGGAAGGACTGTAATGATGTTACAGATGTACAGGTTGTAATAAACTATAATGAAGCATATAACAGTGTGTGGAGCATCGCAATAGTATCTATAGAACGGGCCTCCCCATTCAAGTCAATGGTGGCATAATGGATGGACTGGCTAGCAGCCATTGTGTGTGTGCCCATGAGTTTACCAGTCAAATTGCCAGGGTTAGAGGTTCCAAGCCTGTTCTATAGATTTATATTTCTATGGTGGAAGGACTGTAGCCTCCATAAACAGTTATATCTACTGTATATTCTAGCCCATTATAGCCTGTTCCCAGACCTGTTAGTGCTGTGTATCCACTTTCTATGGCCGCTGTCGTGCCAAACATGGCATGGTGATTACAAGACAGCAGAAAAAGATTTAGGAACATGATACAAGACAGCACAAACAGATCTAGGAACCAGGCTACAAGACAGCACAAAAAGATCTGGGACCAGGCTACAAGACAACACAAACAGATCTGGGACCAGGATACAAGACAGCACAAACAGATCTGGGACCAGGCTACAAGACAACACAAACAGATCTGGGACCAGGCTACAAGACAACACAAACATATCTGGGACCAGGCTACAAGACAACACAAACAGATCTAGGACCAGGCTACAAGACAATACAAACAGATCTAGGACCAGGCTACAAGACAATACAAACAGATCTAGGACCAGGCTACAAGACAACACAAACAGATCTAGGACCAGGCTACAAGACAACACAAACAGATCTAGGACCAGGCTACAAGACAATACAAACAGATCTAGGACCAGGCTACAAGACAATACAAACAGACCTAGGACCAGGCTACAAGACAACACAAACAGATCTAGGACCAGGCTACAAGACAATACAAACAGATCTAGGACCAGGCTACAAGACAATACAAACAGACCTAGGACCAGGCTACAAGACAACACAAACAGATCTAGGACCAGGCTACAAGACAATACAAACAGATCTAGGACCAGGCTACAAGACAACACAAACAGACCTAGGACCAGGCTACAAGACAACACAAACAGATCTAGGACCAGGCTACAAGACAATACAAACAGACCTAGGACCAGGCTACAAGACAACACAAACAGATCTAGGACCAGGCTACAAGACAATACAAACAGATCTAGGACCAGGCTACAAGACAACACAAACAGACCTAGGACCAGGCTACAAGACAACACAAACAGATCTAGGACCAGGCTACAAGACAATACAAACAGACCTAGGACCAGGCTACAAGACAACACAAACAGATCTAGGACCAGGCTACAAGACAATACAAACAGACCTAGGACCAGGCTACAAGACAATACAAACAGATCTAGGACCAGACTACAAGACAATACAAACAGATCTAGGACCAGACTACAAGACAACACAAACAGATCTGGGACCAGGATGAACCCACTCACACACGCAGGCCGATCCATCAATGTTGGGTTCAACGCATTGGTTGCACCTCTTATTGGCAAAACACTTGTAGCTACCATAGACGTTAGTGCACCCAGGACGGCCAGTGGGGCACTCAGAGGGGAACTGGGTACACTCATCCTTATCTGGAGGGAGGGAGAGGAGGGAAAGGAGGAAGATGGAGGGGGAAAAGAAGGAAGAAGAGGAGGAGGAAGGGGGGTAGTTTTTTGCAGGGAAAGAGAGACAGGATAGCACTTTGGCAAACAGGACAGGGATTGTTAAATATCTAGGGGCTCAACCGACCTGTGCACCGGCCGTTCTCATTTATAGCAAACCCATGACCACACTGTAAGGAAGCAATGCATCTTCAATACTGGCTGGTTGAAAAAGAGAAGCTATAGCATCTAATAATGATCAGAAAAGTCACTGGCCAACAATCCAAGAATTACACTCCAGAAGAAAAAGTTACAAAAGGGTTCTTCAGCTGTTCCCAAAGGATAACCATTTTTAATTTGAGGTATAACTATGTAGAACCCTTTCCACAGGTGGTTCTACATGGAACCAAAAATAATTATTCAAAGGGTTCTCCTATGAGGACAGCCGAAGAACCCTTTTAGGTTCTAGATGGCACCTTTTTTTTCTAAGAGTGTAGAGAGAGAAAGGGGGAGAGAGAGAGACTCCTACAAAGAGAAACAGTGAGAGGAAGAAGGAGATTAAACACGACAGAGAGAAGTCCTTACCTATTGCAGGTGTGTCCTTCTCGTCCTCTATGGGATAGTGGATCTCCAGGACAGAGTTGATCTCACTGGGTTTCAGAGGCCTGGCTACTGACTTCCCATCAGGCCAGTACACCTCCACACTGGTGGCTATGTCTTTACCTGGAGGGACACATCACCATAACATCCCCATAATGTTCCCATAATGTCACTGTAACATCCCCATAATGTTACTGTAACACCCCATAATGTTACTGTAACACCCTCAATGTTACTGTAACACCCCCATAATGTTATGGTAACACCCCCATAATGTTCCCATAATGTCACTGTAACATCCCCATAATGTTACTGTAACACCCCCATAATGTACCATACTATCACTGTAACTCCCCCATAATATCACTGTAACACCCCCATAATGCTACTGCAACACCCCATAATGTTACTGTAGCACCCCCATAATGTACCATAATATCACTGTAACACCCCAATAATGTTACTGTAACACCTCATAATGTCACTGCAACACCCTCATAATGTTACTGTAACACCCCCATAATGTTACTGCAACACCCCATAATGTTACTGTAACACCCCCATAATGTTACTGTAACACCCCATAATGTTACTGTAACACCCCCATAATGTCACTGCAACACCCCATAATGTTACTGTAACACCCCCATAATGTTACTGTATCACCCCCATAATGTTCCCATAATGTTACTGCAACACCCCATAATGTCACTGCAACACCCCATAATGTTACTGCAACACCCCATAATGTTACTGCAACACCCCCATAATATCACTGTAACACCCCCATAATGTTACTGCAACACCCCATAATGTTACTGTAACACCCCCATAATGTTACTGTAACACCCCATAATGTTACTGTAACACCCCCATAATGTTACTGCAACACCCCATAATGTTACTGTAACACCCCATAATGTTACTGCAACACCCCCATAATGTTACTGTAACACCCCATAATGTTACTGCAACACCCCCATAATGTTACTGTAACACCCCATAATGTTACTGTAACACCCCCATAATGTTACTGTAACACCCCATAATGTTACTGCAACACCCCAATAATGTTACTGTAACTCCCCATAATGTTACTGCAACACCCCCATAATGTTACTGTAACACCCCATAATGTTACTGCAACACCCCCATAATGTTACTGTAACACCCCATAATGTTACTGCAACACCCCATAATGTTACTGCAACACCCCCATAATGTTACTGTAACACCCCATAATGTTACTGCAACACCCCCATAATGTTACTGCAACACCCCATAATGTTACTGCAACACCCCCATAATATCACTGTAACACCCCCATAATGTTACTGCAACACCCCCATAATGTTACTGTAACACCCCATAATGTTACTGCAACACCCCCATAATGTTACTGTAACACCCCCATAATATCACTGTAACACCCCCATAATGTTACTGCAACACCCCCATAATGTTACTGTAACACCCCATAATGTTACTGCAACACCCCCATAATGTTACTGTAACACCCCATAATGTTACTGCAACACCCCATAATGTTACTGCAACACCCCCATAATGTTACTGTAACACCCCATAATGTTACTGCAACACCCCCATAATGTTACTGTAACACCCCATAATGTTACTGCAACACCCCCATAATATCACTGTAACACCCCCATAATGTTGGTGCAACACCCCCATAATGTTACTGCAACACCCCCATAATGTTACTGCAACACCCCCATAATGTTACTGTAACACCCCATAATGTTACTGCAACACCCCCATAATATCACTGTAACACCCCCATAATGTTACTGCAACACCCCATAATGTTACTGTATCACCCCCATAATGTTCCCATAATGTCACTGTAACACCCCCATAATGTTACTGTATCACCCCCATAATGTTCCCATAATGTCACTGTAACACCCCCATAATGTTACTGTAACACCCCCATAATTGTTGCTGTAACACCCCCATAATGTTGCTGTATCACCCTCATAATGTTCCCATAATGTCACTGTAACACCCCCATAATGTTACTGTATCACCCTCATAATGTTCCCATAATGTCACTGTAACACCCCCATAATGTTACTGTAACACCCCCATAATTGTTGCTGTAACACCCCCATA
Organism: Salvelinus alpinus; assembly: GCF_045679555.1. Taxonomy (NCBI): domain Eukaryota; kingdom Metazoa; phylum Chordata; class Actinopteri; order Salmoniformes; family Salmonidae; genus Salvelinus; species Salvelinus alpinus. The sequence goes on along the minus strand of NC_092088.1, from coordinate 89,691,678 downwards.
ATGTTGCTGTAACACCCCCATAATGTTGCTGTAACACCCCCATAATGTTGCTGTAACACCCCCATAAGGTTGCTGTAACACCCCCATAAGGTTGCTGTAACACCCCCATCACTTTGCATGGCCCACAACATTACATCAAAAGCCTTTAAAATAACATCTGCATTCTTGTATCTAATCATCACAGCTCTTATCTACCTGATAGGAGAGCACATCTGTGTCACTCCCCATTGAACTGACCGCAGTGCCAACAAAATAACAGTTTCTCTGTAACAATAAATCCACAGCACTTATAGTACAATGAAACATATCAACATGCATAGTTCTTTATGAACTCTTGAAACAATCCAAACATGATAATTTAATTCACACAGTAACATTCATTTTGTCGATTTCACATTTTCATCTGTCTTCCCACCTCCAACGGTATCCGTGCTCCCTGGGCTCTGAATGAACGTTCCTCTCCGGAGAAAGCCACAGATAAGGTGTTAGGACCCTGTGATAGCCCACAGATGGTCAGCCGTCCAAACAATGTCATAAATCATGATTGAGTCATCACGCTGGGCCTTAGTGCCTGCAATTCGCTAGTTGCGAGTATCACCCTATCAGATTTTTCCACAACATACACACTCAAATAAATGAGTGCTTGTGTGTGCACAGGCAGAAGCTAACTGTATTGGCTGCAATATGGAGATATGGGGCTGGAGAAGGGCTTCTATGCAGGCCTTCCAGCTGCTGCACCTGCCTCTCCCTTCACCTCCTGTCCTCTCCCTTCACCTCCTGTCCTCTCCCTTCACCTCCTCCTCTTTCTCCTCTCTCTCCACCTCTCCCCTGGGCCTCCAATCAGAAGGGGTAATTAGGCAATGGTTTTCACATGGATCTGAGTGTGTGTGTGGGGTCTGTATAGACCGCCACCTTAGCCCCCCTGGCATAAACCCCATACTGAGAGAGAGAGACAGAGAGACAGAGAGACAGAGACAGAGAGAGAGACAGAGAGAGAGACAGAGAGAGAGAGAGAGAGAGAGAGAGAGAGAGAGAGAGAGAGAGAGAGAGAGAGAGAGAGAGAGAGAGAGAGAGAGAGAGAGAGAGAGAGAGAGAGACTATGTGTGTGGAATGCAACTTCATGCACACACACACACACAGTGGTACCTGGTTGACTGTAGATAGAGGCTGAGCAACCTTCTCCGTGAGACACCAGAAGGTCCAGACTACCATCTCCATCAGTCTGTTACTGCTGGTCCTGACTACCATCTCCATCAGTCTGTTACCGCTGGTCCTGACTACCATCTCCATCAGTCTGTTGCTGCTGGTCCAGACTACCATCTCCATCAGTCTGTTACTGCTGGTCCTGACTACCATCTCCATCAGTCTGTTACTGCTGGTCCTGACTACCATCTCCATCAGTCTGTTGCTGCTGGTCCAGACTACCATCTCCATCAGTCTGTTACTGCTGGTCCTGACTACCATCTCCATCAGTCTGTTACTGCTGGTCCTGACTACCATCTCCATCAGTCTGTTACTGCTGGTCCTGACTACCAGTTCCATCAGTCTGTTACTGCTGGTCCAGACTACCATCTCCATCAGTCTGTTACTGCTGGTCCTGACTACCATCTCCATCAGTCTGTTGCTGCTGGTCCTGACTACCATCTCCATCAGTCTGTTACTGCTGGTCCTGACTACCATCTCCATCAGTCTGTTGCTGCTGGTCCAGACTACCATCTCCATCAGTCTGTTACTGCTGGTCCTGACTACCATCTCCATCAGTCTGTTACTGCTGGTCCTGACTACCATCTCCATCAGTCTGTTGCTGCTGGTCCAGACTACCATCTCCATCAGTCTGTTACTGCTGGTCCTGACTACCATCTCCATCAGTCTGTTACTGCTGGTCCTGACTACCATCTCCATCAGTCTGTTACTGCTGGTCCTGACTACCAGTTCCATCAGTCTGTTACTGCTGGTCGTGACTACCATCTCCATCAGTCTGTTACTCCTGGCCCTGACTACCATCTCCACAGAAGACACACACACATCTAAAGCTATGAACACACACAGGACACTAGCAACAACAAGAGACACATGTAGAAGAGAGAGGCTGGGCTGTCTAGTGTCAAATCCTAAACCAGATATCTATAGCGCCATCCAGTGGAGGAAATAGGAATTACACTACATGTAAGAGGTGCTTCACATTGACAGTGTAGAGTTGATGTTTAACAGTGAATCACAGTGTAGAATAAGTTTATGTTAAACAGAGAATCACAGTGTAGAATGAGCTGATGTTAAACAGTTTCATATCCACTACACATTTGTAATGTTGGACATTATGTTTAATAATTTACACATCCAGTAGTAATCACTGTCATCTCCTTGCTAACAGCTCATAGTTTGGACAGCGCCTCCCTATTAAAACGCTCCATATTGAGATTGAATCACATATGCGTTTTTGAATCAAACTTTATTAGACTTCAGAACATTGTCAACTTAGAATATTATGCAAAGCTTTTACAAAGAGCTGGAAACCCAGCAAACCTTGATTGTATTAATTAATTAGCTTCAATGAGGACAATATTTCAAGCTGGGTGTTTCATTGTCAGACGATCCTTAACCGTTCATTTGAGGGTTTCTGTTTCATGACTGAAACTTCCACTCAGGTTTTAATATGGTACAAGCGATACCTCAGCCTTTTGGATGGTGGATCGCTCACCATAGCAAACCACAGACATCCTGCATAACTACATAGGGGACAGACATACTCCAACAGTCTCACACACACAGACTGTTACACACACATAGGTACACACACATACACACACACACATTTCACTGATCTGAATATTCAGTCATTATGACTACTTCCTGTCTACAGAAATGCTTTGGTCCAGAATAACTGAGAGGAATTATAGATTTTACACGAACTAATGTTAGCTAAAATGTTTATCTAAATTACATTAGTTTAATTGTGTTTTGTAACTGATATAATGCATATGTCTCTGTACCTGAACAGTCTGTTGACTGAGGACCCTCTTTTAGGGATGTTATTGAAGAACACCTCTACTTCATTGTCGTTGTTGATGTCTGCAGCGATGACCGTACCCACCGGAGATGCCATGGAGAGCTTCTGAGACACTACTTATTGGGGGAGGGAGACAATATGTTTACACGCACACTCTTATCCAGAGTGACTTACAGGAACAAATTTTCACCTAGTCAGCTAAGGGCTTCGAACCAGCAACCTTTCGGTTACTGGTACGACACTCTTAACCGCTAGGCTACCTGTCGTCCATGCACACACACCCACACAACAGGAACACCAGGAACACCAATGTAACATTATGGGAAAACACGCTATGTACAGTAACACCAGTTAGCTACACTAACACCAGGTAGCTAACACCACATTACACTAGAGACATCATGTGGTGTAGGCAATGGTTCATGTCGATAACAGATATTACAACCACCCTGGGGAAAACCAAATAGTGTTTCAAACAGTCCTGTCTGGAAGCATTCTGAATGTGTATTCTTAATTAAAAGGGTAATTAATATGTGTGCAATTGTGGTGAAATGTATTGAAATATGACCGCTGAAGTTAGTACAAGTTAGTATCTATAAGCAAGGTGAGTCATGTGTAATTGGTCTGCTGAGGAAGCTGTTGTAATGTGTTGTTGTAACAAAAATCTGCACCTCCTGTATTTCTCCAGGACCAGGCATGGTGTCCACTGCTGTAGTAACTGGGACGATCAAACTGTTGCACTGTTGTACTACATTGATGAGTTCTTTAGCTGAGTCAGGTGTTTTAGTGCTGGGCTAGAAGACAATCATGCCAACACAGTAGCTCTCCAGGTTATGCTGTGGTACAGTAACTGGGAGTCTCTTTTTTGGAGGCTACAGTACAGCTCAAACTATAGTACCGTTCTCCTTGCTTCAGTGAGGCGGTGATAAGCTGAGGAAGCGTTATGGTCTTCCCCTTCTTCTGTTATCTCTCTTTCTGTCTCTCTCCTCTACCTCCTGACTCACTCCTCCCTCTCTTCTCCCTCCTCTTTTTCCTATTTTGTTGCGTTACAACCTGTAACCTGTAACTTGGATACCAGTCAGCTTCAGCTTGGTCAAAACCTGCCAGTCTGCACAGCGAGGTATAAACCCAGAGCATATCGGACTGATTCTTTTTCTACCTCATCACCTGATTCCTGCCGCAAGCCCTGGTCCATTACACCAGATCACTGCAGCTAGCTAGCCATCTCCCGGCTACCTAAAGAGGTCTACCAGCTAATTCTTGGGCTACAATACCTCTTTTACTAATTGGCCTGGACCCTTTATTGCTGACACGGAGTCACGCCGATCCATCACGACTGGCCTGCCGACATAATCGTCCCTGGTGGTTTCAACGGGCTCTTCCGTTGTGACGTCGCTGAAGGCCCATCTGCTAGCCCCGGCCCGCTAGCTGTCTGAATAACCGTGTCTCCAGCTCGCCTAGCATAGTAGCGACTACTGAACGGCTCCCTGACTCACCAATTGCTGCTCATTGGACTCGATGATCACATGGCTACAAATGCCTCTCTCTAATGGCAATATGCCTTGCTGTTTTGGTTAGCTATTATTGTCTTATTTCACTGTGGAGCCCACAGCCCTGCCCAACATGCCTTAGATAACTTTTTTGTCCCACCCCCCACACATGCGGTGACCTCACCTGGCTTAACTGGTGCCTCTAGAGACTAAACCTCTCTCATCGTCACTCAATGCCTAGGTTTACCTCCACTGTACTCACATCCTACCATACCCTTGTCTGTACATTATGCCTTGAATCTATTCTTCCACGGACAGAAATCTTCTCCTTTTACTCTCTGTTCAAAACGCACTAGATGACCAGTTCTGATAGCCATTAGCCGTACCCTTATCCTACTCCTCCTCTGTTCCTCTGATGATGTAGAGGTTAACCCAGGCCCTGCAGCCCCCAGCACCACTCCCACTCCCCATGCGCTCTCATTTGTTGACTTCTGGAACCGGAAAAGCCTTGGTTTCATGCATGTTAACATCAGAAGCCTCCTCCCTAAGCTTGTTTATTAACTGCTTTAGCATAGTCTACCAACCCTGATGTCCTAGTCGTGTCTGAATCCTGGCCTAGGAAGGCCACCAAAAATTCTGAAATGTACATCCCCAACTACAACATTTTCCAACAAGATAGAACTGCCAAAGGAGACAGAGTTGCAATCTACTGCAGAGATAGTCTGCAGAGTTCTGTCATACTATCCAGGTCTGTGCCCAAACAATTCGAGCTTCTACTTTTAAAAATCCACCTTTCCAGAAACAAGTCTCTCACTGTTGCTGCTTGTTATAGACCCCCCTCAGCCCCCAGCTGTGCACTGGACACCATATGTGAATTGATTGCCCACCATCTATCTTCAGAGTTCATACTGTTAGGTGACCTGAACTGGGATATGCTTAATACCCCGGCTGTCCTGCAATCTAAGCTAGATGCACTCAATCTCACACAAATTATCAAGGAACCTACCAGGTACAACCCTAAATCCGTAACCATGGGCACCCTCATAGATATCATCCTGACCAACTAGCCCTCTAAATACACCTCTGCTGTCTTCAACCAGGATCTCAGCGATCACTGCCTCATTGATTGCGTCCGTAATGGTTCCGCGGTCAAATGACCACCCCTCATCACTGTCAAACGCTCCCTAAAACACTTCAGCGAGCAGGCCTTTCTAATCAACCTGGCCCGGGTATCCTGGAAGGATATTGACCTCATCCCGTCAGTAGAGGATGCCTGGTTGCTCTTTAAAAGTGCTTTCCTCACCATCTTAAATAAGCATGCCCCATTCAAAAAATGTAGAACATGAGAACAGACATAGCCCTTGGTTCACTCCAGACTTGACTGCCCTTGACCAGCACTAAAGTATCCTGTGGTGTTCTGTGTTAGCATCAAATAGCCCCCGCGATATGCAACTTTTCAAGGAAGTCAGGAACCATTATACACAGTCAGTTAGGAAAGCAAAGGCTAGCCTTTCTGAACCACCCATCCCGGATCCGGGATAATTGTCATCAGCAACGCTGAATAGCATAGCGCCACAGTCAAATAATATTACTAGAAAATATTCATATTCATGAAATCACAAGTGCAATATTGCAAAACACAGTTTAGCCTTTTGTTAATCCACCTGTCGTCTCAGATTTTGAAATTATGCTTTACAGCGAAAGCAATACAAGTGTTTGTGTAAGTTTATCGATCGCTCAACAAAACATTAAGTACACTTAGCATCAGGTAACTTGGTCACGAAAATCAGAAAAGCAATCAAATTAATCGTTTACCTTTGATGATCTTCGGATATTTTCACTCACGAGAATCCCAGTTAAACAACAAATGTTCCTTTTGTTCCATAAAGATATTTTTATATCCAAATACCTCCGTTCGTTTGGCGCGTTATGCTTAGAAATCCACAGGAAAAAGCGGTCACGACAACGCAGACAAAAATTCCAGATAATATCCATAATGTCCACAGAAACATGTCAAATTGTTTTTTATAATCAATCCTCAGGTTGTTTTTCAAATATCTATTCGATAATATATCAACCGGGAGTGTTGGTTTTTCAATAGGACCGGGAGTAACAATGGCCGCCTTTCTCTGATGCGCACAACTCACTCCGAGAGCCCTCACCTATCCACTTACGCAATGTGATCGTTCTCGCTAATTTTTCAAAATAAAAGCCTGAAACTATGTCTAAAGGCTGTTGACACCTTAGGGAAGCCATAGAAAAAGGAATCTGGTTGATATCCCTTTAAATGGGTGATAGGGATGCATAAGAACAGAGAGGTTTCAAAAACAGAGGCACTTCCTGATTGGATTTTCCTCAGGTTTTAGCCTGCAATATCAGTTCTGTTAAACTCACAGACAAAATTTTGACCGTTTTGGAAACTGTGTTTTCTATCCTAATCTGACAATTATATGCATATTCTAGTTTCGGGGGCTGAGAAATAGGCAGTTTCAAATGGGTACGTTTTTTAGACAAAAACGAAAATACTGCCCCCTACACTTAAGAAGCTAGCTTCTTCAAACAGAAATGTGCATCCTGTAGCACTAATTCCCAAAAGTTTTGGGTCAATGTAAAGTCCATGGAGAATAAGAGTACCTCCTCCCAGCTGCCCACTGCACTGAGGCTAGGAAACTGTCACCACTGATAAATCTACGATATTCGGTCATTTCAATAAGCATTTTTCAATGGCTGGCCATGCTTTCCACCTGGCTAATCCTACCCCGGCCAATAGTCTTAAACGATATCATAACCGCCATCGAAAAAAAACAGTACTCTGCAGCCGTCTTCATCGACCTGACCAAGGCTTTCGACTCTGTCAATCACTCCATTCTGTCATTGTAACAACATACAGGAACTCAAGTCCTTTTGTTCACCTGACCTAGAATTCCTCACAATCAAATGCCAACCGTATTATCTTGTTATCGTCACAGCCGTGTATATCCCCCCGCAAGCGGATACCAAGACGGCCATCAAGGAACTTCACTGGACTTTATGCAAACTGGAATCCATACATCCTGAGGCTGCATTTATTGTAGCTGGGGATTTTAACAAAGCTAATTTGATAACAAGGCTACCTAAATTCTGTCAGCATATCAATTGCAGTACACGAGAGAGTAACACACTCGACCATTGCTACTCTAACTTCCGCGGTGCATACAAGGCTCTACCCAGCCCTCCTTTTGGCAAAACTTTGACTCCATCTTGTTGCTCCCCTCCTATCGGCAGAAAATAAAACATGAAGCGCCCGTGCTTGGGTCTATCTAACGCTGGTCTGACCAATTGGATTCCCCGCTTCAAGATGGCTTCGATCACGTGGACTGGGATATGTTCCAGGTTGACTCAGAGAATAACGTTGACGTATACGCTGACTCAGTGAGCAAGTTTATAAGGAAGTGTATAGGAGTTGTTGTACCCACTGTGACTATTAAAACCTTCCCTAACCAGAAACCGTGGATTGATGGCAGCATTCGCGCAAGACTAAAAGCACGTACCATAGCATTTAATCATGGCAAGGCGACTGGAAATATAGCCGAATACAAAAAAGTGTAGTTATTCCCGTAAGGCTATCAAGCAAACAACGTGTCAGTTTAGCAACAAAGGCCATCTCCTTCCCTCTCTCTCTCCCTAATCCCTCTCTCTGCCTTTCTCTCCCCCCTCTCTCTCCCCCCTTTTCTCCCTTCCTCTCTCTCTCTTTCTCAGGTACACTACAATAGAAAACCATTGGGTCTTTTTCCTCAGATAATCCAAACCATAAATTATCAGCATTATCATCATACTGCAGACCCGCAACAACCATCATTGACAGTTCTAGACAATCTTGTATCTATACCAAATCAAGCTAGCCCCATGGTATTTTCAAATAGGGGGCTACCAACTGAGCATAGTTCGAGGCATAGGCCTAGCAGTTTAGTTCTAGGTAATGTTGTATCTATTCCAATTCAAGCCAACCCCATTGTATTTTCTAGTAGGAGGTTACCTGTTGAAATATATATAAGAAACTCCATCTAATCTGAATTCCCGCAGCTGCGGCCTTGGACTGATTTGTGTAAATGCCTGTAACTCTGGCTTCTCAAACCAACACGGACATTCTTGTTATAACTGAATCTTGGTTAAAAAAGTATATGGCAGAAAAGGGGGTGTCTCCATATACATAAAGAGACATTCAAATGTTTCTGTATCCATCACCAGCTCTGTCCCTAAGAACTTTGAATGTCTAGTCCTAAATGTTGGACTTGGTAAACATGTCCATCTGACGCTAGTGAGAATTTATCGCCCTCCCTCGTGCTGTCTAAATGACTGATAGTGGGTGATCTTAATCTAGATTGGCTGATGTCACGAACCGGCTCGAAGTCCGTAACAACAAGGGAGACAACGTGGAGATAAGGAATAACAAAAATATATGTATTAACTGAAGTAACCTAAATACAATTAACAATGGTGTGTGTAGTCAGTAATCAGTAGTGTAAGTGGTTGTGTGCATAGATGTGATAATGAGGGGTGTTGAAAAGTGCCAAAACAAGCAAACAAAACAGCCACAAAAATTCCTATCAGTGTGTCTGCATGGAGAGAGTCTCCTCAATGAATGGGGAAGTGGTGTATTTATCCTGGGACACACCCGAGCCCAGGTGTGTCCCATTTTGCTGACGACCCTCCTGGCTCCGCCCACCGACATCCCATCAAGGAAAACAAGAGCAAATAGAAAGAATTCGACAGACAGAGTGGGAGGGTCGTCACACTGATGCCAGTATCTGATGGGCTGAAAGATATTTGTACTGTGTTAAATCTAACTCAGCTGATAAACCAACTCGCCCCAACTTTAAACACCCTGAAGAATCTACTCTGTCAGATATTATTCTAACAAATGTCCCTCATTAGTTTACAGCAAATGGGTTATTTGCCAATGTCACCATTGTCCCATTGCTTGTATAAGAGATGTTAAACTACCTAAATCTCGCTCACGCATTATTACATTGAGAAATGTTAAGAGTTTTAATGAGCAATTATTTTTGTCTGAGCTGGGGTTCAGCGACAACTACAGTATCACTGACAAAGATCAGGCCCTTAATTGTTTTATTTCCCTGTTTATTAAGCAGGAGTCAGGAGGATAGAATTATGGTCAGATTTGCCAGATGGAGTGCGCGGGAAAGCTTTGTATGCGTCTCTGTGTGTGTAGTAAAAGTGGTCTAGTTATTTTCCCCCTCTGGTTGCACATTTAACATGCTGATAGAAATGAGGTAAAACTGATAAGTTTCACTGCGTTAAAGTCCCAGGTCACTAGGAGCGCCGCCTCTGGATGAGCATTTTCCTGTTTGCTTATGGCGGAATACAGCTCATTGAGTGCTGTCTTAGTGCCAGCATTGGTCAATATGGTGTTGAAAGCTGAGCTGTAGTCAATGGACAGTATTCTTACATAGGTATTTCTCTTGTCCAGGTGGGATAGGGCAGTGTGCAGTGAGACAGCGATGTTGTCGTCGTTGAATCTGTTGGGGCGATATGACAATTCTTGTGGGTCTATGTTGTCGGGTAAGGTGGAGAGGATATGGTCTTTCACTAGCCTCTCAAAGCGCTTCATGATGACAGAAGTGAGTGCTACAGGGCGATAGTCATTTAATTCAGTTAAGTTTGCTTTCTTGGGTACAGAAACAATTCTGGGCATCTTGAAGCAGGTGGGGACAACAGACTGGGATATGGAGAGTCTGAATATGTCCGTAAACACTCCAGCCAACTGGTCTGCACATGCTCTGAGAACGCGGCTTGGGATGCTGTCTGGGCCAGCAGCCTGGTGAGGGTTAACACACTTAAATGACTTACCCATGTCGGCTACGGAGAACGAGAGCACACAGTCCTCATGAGTGGAGGGGGCCCAAGTCGGCGGCTCAATGTTGTTTTCCTCGAAGCGGGCGAAGAAGGTGTTTAGGTTATCCGGGAGTGAGGAATCGGTGTCCACTACGTGGCTAGTTTTCCCTTTATAATCAGTGATTGTCTGGAGTCCCTGCCACACACGACTCGTGTCTGAGCCGTTGAAATGCGACTCCACTTTGTCCCTGTGCTGTCGTTTTGCCTCTGTGATTGCCTTATGGAGGGCATAGCTGATCTGTTTGTTCACGTTCATGTCACCTTGCCATGGTTAAATGCGATGGTTTGGGCTTTCAGTTTAGCGTGAATGCTGCCGTCTATCCACAGTTTTTGGTTTGGATAAGTTATAATAGTCACAGTGGGAACAACATCTTCTATGCACTTCCTGATGAACCCAGTCACTGAGTCAGTGTATACGTCGATACTATTCTCAGAGGCGACCCAGAACGTTTCCCAGTCAGCGTGATCAAAACCATCTTGAAGCATAGATTCTGATTGATCAGACCAACGTTGAACAGTCCTTACCACGGGTGCTTCCTGTTTAAGTTTCTGCCTATAGGTGGGGAGGAAATCTTTCATATACAATGGACCAGTAGACATTCTTTCAGAATGTCCTAGGTTCTATGGTCATCTGATTTGTCGAAATACTGATTACCATAGGACCTAGGCCATTTTCTGATTAACATAGGACCAAGGCCATTTTCTGATTAACATAGGACCTAGGCCATTTTCTGATTAACATAGGACCTAGGCCATTTTCTGATTAACATAGGACCTAGGCCATTTTCTGATTAACATAGGACCTAGGCCATTTTCTGATTAACATAGGACCTAGGCCATTTTCTGATTAACATAGGACCTAGGCCATTTTCTGATTAACATAGGACCTAGGCCATTTTCTGATTAACATAGGACCTAGGCCAATTTCTGATTAACATAGGACCTAGGCCATTTTCTGATTAACATAGGACCTAGACCATTTTCTGATTAACATAGGACCTAGGCCATTTTCTGATTAACATAGGACCAAGGCCATTTTCTGATTAACATAGGACCTAGGCCATTTTCTGATTAACATAGGACCTAGGCCATTTTCTGATTAACATAGGACCAAGGCCATTTTCTGATTAACATAGGACCTAGGCCATTTTCTGATTAACATAGGACCTAGGCCATTTTCTGATTAACATAGGACCTAGGCCATTTTCTGATTAACATAGGACCAAGGCCATTTTCTGATTAACATAGGACCTAGGCCATTTTCTGATTAACATAGGACCTAGGCCATTTTCTGATTAACATAGGACCTAGGCCATTTTCTGATTAACATAGGACCTAGGCCATTTTCTGATTAACATAGGACCTAGGCCATTCAGGATCAGAATACCATAGGACCATGAATGACGGTTCTATCCACACTAGCTGTATGTCAGTAAAAGGGTGAATGACAATTATATACCCGGATCTATGTAGGTGACATAGAACTACAGCATCAGTCTACTTCTATGTAGGGTAAATGACAGTTCTATCCATTCCAGCTCTATATCAATGAAAGGGTGAATGTCTATAGATGTCAGTGACAGGGTGTGGGTGCAGTATACAGGGACAGGTCTGTCATTGAGAGGGAACACACAGTCTCCATTGTAACCAGCTCTGAGGTCTCATAACACGTGTTGCTTACAGGAAGCAGCCTAGTTCAGTCAGGAATAAACAAGAGCAGAGTGGCTGGAGGGGTGTTTATCAACTCACTTCGCACTCTCTTGGCTGACGGGTGTTTATCAATTCACCTCCGTTGCTTTTATCTTTGAAATGTGTTTCCCGTCCATCCTGTTTGCTAAGCAGCTGTTTTAACTCTGCATTGGGTTTGGTTTCTCTGAGAATGACCACATCACAGGTCAAAATGTTTTCTAACTGGGCGGACATCTGTGCATGTGTGTGTGCGTGTGCATGTGCGTGCGTGTGCGCGCCCAGTCAGGGCAGGGTGTGTCAGGTGTTTGGTTATCAAATCAAACTTTCATTTTGAAGAAAAGAAATGTAGAACATATGGGTTCTTTCAAAAATAGCCTGATTGCCCCACCCCTCCCATCATGGTTTAATATTCTTGAATTCAACCGTTAATTCCTGGAAGTCAGTGTGTACTTGATCTACATAAATAGTCGAGTTTCTTACTTACCCATGGGAGAGATCTGTGCTGAGTATTTGCATATGAACAGTTCACAGAAAAGCTAATAACATTAAAACTGCTTTATTTGGACAACCTGCCCTTTTCAGGGGACACTTCATGAAATCGAAACCACAGTATTTTACCATTGCTCATAGACTTAGAAATGTATAAACGGCCCACTTTATAATTGTGTTACAGAGCGTGTAGGACAGGGATAGGCAGGTTCAGTCATGAAGGGTTGTAGTGTTTGGAGGTTTTTAGTTTCAGTCCAGATCTGACATGCCTTATTCCACTAATGGTGGGCTTAATTGGCTAGTTGAATTAGGTGTTTTTAGAGCTGGGCTGCGTAGACATAAAGTCAAAGAGAATTAAGACGAAGAGAATCAAGAAGATCAGAAATAAACAGGCAGGGTAGACAACTTTACATCTGATGTTTTTTATTGGTTCACAGTAATGAATGTCGTGATATTTGGGCTGTAAGTCAGCTATGCAGCCAAGGCAGCCAGTACTTAACCACAGCTATCCCAGCTATTCCGAGGGCAAACGTCACAAAGTCCAATTCCGGTTTTCTATACAAACACACCAATTAGGCATATCAACATTAGCTAGGTTTCCATCCAATTTGATGTGAATATTCTAAAATCTGCATAAAACAATATGCCCACATGAGAGGTGTTTCCATCAAATGGACGTATTGCTGATAAAAGACTGTGCGTAATGACGTAGTGCATATACAATTAACTTTTGCGGTTAAATTGCCATGTACCGAATGAAAAATACAAGTTAAATGGGTTTCCATCGCATTTTCAACTCTACTGATGGTTTTGTCAGACTGTTGCTTTATATGCCCACTCTGGTATTGGCAAGTGCGTGTTAGCCAACAACTCACAGACACAGTGCAGGTAGGTTACCTACATTATTAGATTATTGTGGATAAGAGCAATATTATTTTTTATTGTCAAGCGGCAGCCAAGCATCAGTTCATGTCACCAGAATAAAAAGAGCCTGGATATTCATTGGAAAGGAGCATCAAGCTCATCAGCTTGCACTTTGACCTCCCTGTGAAGTTCATCATTATTTATTTCATCAGTAGCCTAATAAACTACATGGTTTCCTGAGTCGTAGTGGGAGGACCACACAACATATCATCGCATGACTCCAAGTTTACTTCCATATGATGGTTATTATATCAATATTTGAGCATAAAGGCGTTTCTACCGGCATTTCTCGCATACATAATTTTACTGACACAAAAAGATTCCACCATGTCGAACGAACAAATTGTCTGTAGACATTTATAAAATTGTACCGTCATATTAAGTTAGCATCAGTCTGTGACTTTTTTCATGCATCAGGTAATTCATCCTCATGAAATGGTTGGATAGAAACCTAGTAATAGTGGACTTCTCAAAATAAATATCTTTAGTAAATGGGTTATCATGAAACGAATCTTCATGTGAAACCATTTGACATAAGAATTGCTCATTTATTTTCATGAAAGTATACTTTGGTCACACATTAAACAAATATTTGGTTTTGGGAGTTATTTGAGTCCCTGAGAGCACAATCGTTCTATATGAATATTAAATAAGCACCATAGCTCACACCCTCAGCTTACATATGGTTTCAAACATTATTGCATAGGACAACTGGTTAGCAAACTGGCCCTTATACAAATCCCAACGCTAGATAGTCCAACAGCATGGGATAGGTATTGTACAGTACAAGATAATGATGAAGTGAATGTGATGAATACTAACCAAACATATACAAAGTTGTTATTAAAGTTATGGAACATAATACAAACATTAAAAAGCAACACATAGAATATACTATTTTGTTATGTCAATAGCAACTGTACACAAGCACCATACAACTCAATTAAAAAACACATATTAGCCTATAATATGTTATTTTTACATTGTTAAATAGCCCTGTAAAGACACATCTAAGGTCTATTCAGTATGATTTCATCTACAGCTTTTATTGATTAAAGAGTTTGACTGTGTGTGTGGGGGGGGCGTGTGTGTTTGTGTGCGTACGTGCATGCCTACATTTGTGCGAGCATGTATGTGTGCATACGTGCGTGTGTGTAAGGAAGTTGTGGGTTAACTTAACACTGTTTCGTAATAACATGTAGGTGTTTTGTGATATAAAATGTTGTTGAAGACGATATTAACTGAAGCCCCTAATAACGAAATGTGAATGAGTGGGCCGAGGGAACCAAAGGGATCTGCTAAAGATATTCATTAAGGAACTGTACTGTTAACAACCGACTACGGCATATTATAGAGTCCTGGAAAATGTCCATTGCTGCTGCTGACAGCGCCTAGACTTGAGGACGGTTAGTCATTCAAACACATCAAAAGGCCATAATGGTGCAAAAGGTGACAGTGAACATGTAGCTTTGCGCCAGATTTGTTTCCGTTTTAGCCAACGTACACAAAAGACAAAGGAGAAGGATAAAACACAAACAGATCCATCTACCAGTCAACATCTATGGCGTAAGAGTCACAAACATGGATGACTCAAAATGGAGTTACAGCATGGAGTTACTGTTCTCTTTAGGAGCTCAGTATGCCAGCCCTGCGGTCTCTGTATGCCAGCCCTGCGGTCTCTGTATGCCAGCCCTGCGGTCTCTGTATGTCAGCCCTGCGCTCTCTGTATGCCAGCCCTGCGCTCTCTGTATGCCAGCCCTGCGCTCTCAGTATGCCAGCCCTGCGGTCTCTGTATGCCAGCCCTGCGGTCTCTGTATGCCAGCCCTGCGGTCTCAGTATGCCAGCCCTGCGGTCTCAGTATGCCAGCCCTGCGGTCTCAGTATGCCAGCCCTGCGGTCTCAGTATGCCAGCCCTGCGGTCTCAGTATGCCAGCCCTGCGGTCTCTGTATGCCAGCCCTGCGGTCTCAGTATGCCAGCCCTGCGGTCTCAGTATGCCAGCCCTGCGGTCTCTGTATGCCAGCCCTGCGGTCTCTGTATGCCAGCCCTGCGGCCGCCGCAGCAGTGGCCAGGGTGGATGTGTTGCCCACATCAAGGCTTATCCTCTTTCTATTTCTCTTTTTCTTTCTCCCTGCCAATGTGAAGGCATTGTTCTCCATATCTTTCTCTCTACCCCCACCCTCTCTTTCTCTCCCTCTCTCTTTCTCGTGTGTCTTTCCCACCCATGCCTATAGCTGGTGACAGCAGAGCTCACAGTTGCTGTGTTTCTCTGTGCACGCCCCATGCTTACCCTAACTCTAACCCAAACACAGCTAATTAAAGTTTTTTTCATACACTGCCTGCCTGGCTGCCAGGAGAACTGGAGAACTGCACTGGGGTGGATGGCACAAAGCTATCTCTGCCGGCCATTTTGTGAAAGGAATATGAATTGCTAAGGTTAATCTCAACCCTTTGAAGTTAAACTGTAAGAAAATATTTTCGACCTGGAACCAAAAATGGTTATTTCTGAAACAAAACAGAGTTATATCTGGAACCAAAAAGGGTTAACCAAGCTACAGGAACAGCCAAATAAACCGTGGTTCTAGGTAGACCTTTTTTCTAGTGCATACCCTAGCTAGTGACTTACTGTAATGGGGGAAAATGTGTTTGTTTTATATGTTTAATCAATATAAAAAGTATTGCAAATGGTAGCCTTGAATAAATTAACTGCAGTATATACGAAACATTACATGTTATGACAAAATGAGCACCAAAGGCATTGGAATTCAGTTACTACAGCAAATCAGACAGTAAACTGCATCAAAAGTAACATTTTCCTGGCAGGTATCAAGAGATAACGTCACAAAAGCAAACATTACAGAGTACATATTAGGACAGCCTCAGTCACAGAAGGACTAGGCTGTCCTAATATGGTAACTGTGCATTTTATGACTGGTATGGTATATTAAACTATGGAGGGGGGACTTGGTCAAAATTCTAAATACTGATATTAGTTCAATAGATAAAGTGCATCATCCCATGAAAATTATTTGACCTCATGTTATAGTAATTTTAAAACCGAAGAAAAGACAAATGTTAACTAAATAAACTATATTTGTTTTGTTGTATCAGATCTACTGTAGTTACAGTATATCGTCATTATTTTTAGAATATGGCAATACCTGCACAAAGTAAAACAACTCATTAAATTGTAAAAACTAAGATAAATGTTCATACCCAACTATGTATTCAAACTCGGGGCTTGAGGTCCAGTCAAGGACACTCCTGGTTTTATTTCATCCCTGGTTATGGAGGAAAAAACTGCAGACCGCTAAAGTCTACTGGGAGGTTGAGAGTTGATCAAACAGCACCGATATTGTAGGAGACACTGTCTAGACAGACCATCAGTCAAACAGATAATACAGAACTCTTTCAGTCATTCTTTCCCCTTTCCTGGGACATGGGCATACGGGATGATCCATATCTTCAGCCTGTTCTCATAGACTAGACTTAACATAGTAAACTTCAATCCGGGACATTCAAATTAGTATGATATGTTACGTTTGGTATGGTTACATAAGACAGATGGTTACTTAAGGCAAAAAACGAAAGTAGGGTGGTTGGTTGGGGTGGAAGGGTGCACGTATGGGTGGTTGGTCAGGGTGGATCAGTAGGCATTTAACGCAAACGTCTAGCAACCCAAAGTTTGCGAGTTAGAATCTCATCACAGTCAAGTTTACTATTTTAGCTAATTAGCAACTTTTTAACTACTTACTACCTTATAGCTACTTTGCTACTACTTAGCATGTTAGATAACCCTAATCATAACCCTAACCTTAACCTTTTTAGATAACCCTTCCCCTAACCCTAACCTTTAACCTAACTCCTAAACATAACCCTAACCCTAAGCCCTAGCCTAGCTAACATTAGCCATCTAGCTAACGTTAGCCAGCTAGCTAACATTAGCCACCTAGCCACTTTACTAGAATTCATAAAATATCACGTGTTTTGTAAATTCGTAACCTATTTTGAATTTAGAAAATTCATAACATATAATATGAACAAAGTATATGAAATTAGTGATGGACATCCACAAATTGATACATACCATACGAAATGTAACATATCATACTAAAAGGAGTATCAGGGATTTACATACATAATCATACGAAATGCTCTTTGACCAGGTTGGTATGTTAGATGTAGAATTATAATTTCAACTTTAATTTAAATTAATTAATTAATTCGTACTAATTTTGAGTAGCTAAATTACTAGTAGTACACATTCATAAACTAACAAAATACCTAAATGTTGATTGAATCCATATCATTGTAACCCTCCATTGTTAACTGAAATCATTTGGTTTCCCTGGTGACATCTGTCCTGCTCTCAGTTTCTATTGGCTGTTGGGGTCAAAAGCTGTAGTCAGGGTGATGGTCTTCTCATAGTTGTGGTTTATTCTGGGTAATGTAGTCCACAGCAGGTAAGGGCAGTGGACAGGTACCATTTTGTGAGTCCCCTAGTGTTGTGGGGCAGGAGTCCCACGACCCACCAGACCTCCAGATCCCAGAGCAGTTTTGGCCCTAGCTCTGAGCCCTCTTTTCTGGGCACCAGCCTGGGCCAACGCAGGGCCCTGGATGGGCCTAGACAAAGTTATTGGAGATCTGCCTTTGGTGCTCAAACAGGTCCTCAATATCTGCACTGTACGCATCACCTGGTAAAAGAAACAAAATACAGTTAGCGATAAGGAGAAAGAAAGAGAGAGAGATTGAGAAAGAGACAGACAGAGAGAGAGAGAGAGAGAGAGAGAGAGAGAGAGAGAGAGAGAGAGAGAGAGAGAGAGAGAGAGAGAGAGAGAGAGAGAGAGAGAGAGAGAGAGAGAGAGAGAGAGAGAGAGAGAGAGAGAGAGAGAGAGAGAGAGAGAGAGAGAATGTGTGTTAACGACAGATAAATGTAATTTCCCATACCTGCGTGACATCCATACATGTACGCTCTGTGTCCGTCGTATTTGCATCGACATCTCATCACGTTGTTCTGGAAGTCCGACTCAGCCATGTCTAATGAGGGGTTGACTTCCACCTATAATATGACAGAAACAGTGATTTAAAAAAATATCTATATTTTTAAAAACTTTATTTAACCAGGTAGGCCAGTTGAAAACAAGTTCTCATTTATAACTGCGACCAGACCAAGATAAAGCAAAGCAGTGCGACAAAAACAACAACAAAGAGTTACACATAAACAAACGTACAGTCAATAACACAATAGAAAAATCTATGTGCAGTGTGTGCAAATGTAGAAGAGTAGGGAGGTAAGGCAATAAATAGGCCATAGAGGCGAAATAATTACAATTTAGCATTAACACTGGAGTGATAGATGTGCAGATGATGACGTGCAAGTAGCGATACTGGGGTGCAAAAGAGCAAGAGGATAAGTAACAATATGGGGATGAGGTAGTTGGGTGTGCTATTTACAGATTGTCTGTGTACAGGTACAGTGATCGGTAAGCTGCTTGACAGCTGATGCTGAAAGTTAGAGAGGGAGATATAAGACTCCAGCTACAGTGATTTTTGCAATTCGTTCCAGTCATTGGCAGCAGAGAACTGGAAGGAAAGTCGGCCAAAGTAAGTGTTGGCTTTGGGGGTGACCAGTGAAATATACCTGCTGGAGAGCGTACTACTGGTGGGTGTTGCCATGGTGACCAGTAAGCTGAGATAAGGCGGGCTTTACCTAGCATAGACTTATAGATGACCTGGAGCCAGTGGGTTTGGCGAAGAATATATGTAGTGAAGGCCAGCCAACGAGAGCATACAGGTCGCAGTGGTGGGTAGTGTATGGGGCTTTGGTGACAAAATGGATGGCACTGTGATAGACTACATCCAGTTTGCTGAGTAGAGGGCTGGAGGCTATTTTGTAAATGACATCGCCGAAGTCAAGGATCGGTAGGATAGTCAGTTTTACGAGGTTATGTTTGGCAGCATGAGTGAAGGTTGCTTTGTTGCGAAATAGGAAGCCGATTCTAGATTTAATTTTGGATTGGAGATGTTTAATGTGAGTCTGGAAGGAGAGTTTACAGTCTAACCAGACACCTAGGTATTTGTAGTTGTCCACATATTCTAAGTCAGAACCATCCAGAGTAGTGATGCTAGTCGGGCGGGAAGGTGTGGGCAGCAATCGGTTGAAGAGCATGCACTTAGTTTTACTTGCATTCAAAGCTGTTAGAGGCCTCGGAAGTGTTGTATGGCATTGAAGCTCGTTTGAAGAGCCTGTTGAAACCCCCTCGGACGGTTACGTTGGCAGACCAGTCGTGATGGATCAGCGGGGCTCTGTGTCGGCAGTAAAAGGGTCCAGGCCAATTGGCAAAATAGGTATTGTAGCCCAAGAATTGGCTGATGGACCTTTTCAGCTAGCCGGGAGATGGGCCTAGCTCGAGGCTAGCTCCAGGCTAACTGGTGCTTGCTTCGGGACAGAGACGTTAGCCAAGAGTAGCCACTCGGATAGCAGCTAGCTAGATGCAATGATCCGGTGTAAAGGTTCAGAGCTTGCGGTAAGAATCCAGAGATGAGGTAGAGAAACGGCAGTCCGATATGCTCTGGGTTGATATCGCGCTGTGCAGACTGGCAGGAATTGACCGGGCTGAGGCTGGCTGATGTCCGAGTTAACGGTGATGACTGCTAGCAGTGACTAACTGACTACTAGCTAGAAGCTAGTTAGCTGGCTAGCTGCTGATGGGGATTCTGGTTCTAAAGTGTAAATATAGCAGATCCGTAACACATTGGATGATGCGGGTTGCAGGAGAGTATATTCAGTCCGTAAATGGAAATTGAGATTAAAAAAATATAAAAATATATAGGAAGAAAATATATATACATGGGATGGGACGGGACAAGACAAACAGACGTCCGACTGCTACGCCATCTTGGGAAAGTATAGGCAACTCCCATATAGGCAATGTCTAACACCTGTGTGCACTAAACTAGACCAGAACAAGAAACACATATTTAAATTGGGACTGATGAACTTGATTTACTCAAATAGAGTTTGCACTTGTCCACTGTGCACATATCAGTAGCTGAGAGTACTTGAGCCCTGCAATGAGCCAGAGCCACAGAGTAGCTCTGTTAATGAATAATTACAAAGCTATTACAATGTAAGAGTATGATGGCCGTGTGTGACCTCCTGACCTGCAGCCGCTCACTCCATCCTCACCCCACTGTGTTATTAGAAAACAGGGAGGGAGTTTCTCATTTCATTTCATTCTTCCCCCTCAAGTCTCCCTGCCATATCAGACCCATGGAGAGGAAGAGAGAAGAGTCTTAGCCTACTTCCCAAATAGCACCTTATTCCCTTTGTAGTGCACTACTTTTGACCAGGGCTCATATATAGCTAGGGTACCATTCGAGACGCAGCCATAGAGTAATAATAATAATATGAGTAGAGTGCCCTTGCGTCCCCAGACTGAGAGACATTAAAAGTCAGTCATGGTTGGTATTGTTTTTAATAGCGAGTCTCATTCGATTCCATAAAAAAGCGGGATAGCTTTTCCATATTTAAATATGAGAGATAATAAATACAGCACTTTTATCTCCATATAGAGGATGGAAGGAAGGAAGGAAGGAAGGAAGGAAGGAAGGAAGGAAGGAAGGAAGGAAGGAAGGAAGGAAGGAAGGAAGGAAGGATGGAAGGATGGAAGGATGGAAGGAATGAAGAAAGGGAGAGTGAGAGAGCGAGAGAGAGATCCACATTTGCTTTTTAATAACATTCAGTTGGTAGAGCTGTTCAGATGTGCAGTATACTGTTCAGACACTGTAACAAAACCACTGTTTGTCCCATTGTGAGAAACATGAAAGACATACTGGAAGACATTAGCAGTAATAGCAGCCTAAGGAAAACTCATACAGTAAATAGTTGTATGACTATTGTATGGAAGGTTGTGTAAGTTTAGTATAAATGTTGAGTAAAAAAGACATTCTCAACCCACACAGTGTGCATCCTTAGAAGAAGAGTTGTGTAATTGTATGGTTTGTCACAGGACTAAAGGATTGCCGTTCCAACTGAGTCTCACACCATTTGAGTCATAACAGAAAACGATTTTAACGGACGCCTCAACCTGTTTGCTCCCCACTTCCGTGTTTCTGTCCTGTCATTGAGTGTCTGAATCTCTTGTAAAGATAAATCGATCACAAAAAAGTCTCAATGCAGTTGACCATATGGGCGAACATTACTCCTGGCTCGTTTAAAGGACACCTTTATGTTGAGGACTAAAGCTGAATTAAAGGAGTAATTCAGTGTGTGGTTAGGAAGGTACAGTAGTTACAGAGAGCGTGACTGTATAAGTGTTTGTAATAGGTGCTATTCTGAGCTCTACCATGTTCTTATAGACTGTTATTCACCAGTCTACATCCACAGCTGCTGACATAACCATTCTCTTCTGTAACGCACACACACACACACACACACACACACACACACACACACACACACACACACACACACACACACACACACACACACACACACACACACACACACACACACACACACACACAGACACACACACATGCTTGCGGATGTAGGCAAACACAGGCAGGCAATCAAACACACACACACACACATACACACACACACACAGACACACACACACATGCGTTCGGATGTAGGCAAACACAGGCAGGCAATCAAACACACACACACACACACACACACACACACACACACACACACACACACACACACACACACACACACACACACACACACACACACACACACACACACACACACACACACACACACACACACACACACACACACACACACACTCCGTGATAATACTGAGAAGCCATCATCCCTAATAGCTGCTCTGTAAATGTACTACACCCACTCTAAATACAGGCTGCATCCAGCTACACAGGAAAACAACTTCAACCCCTAAAAAACATATTTAAAACTTTGTGAATGCTCAAAAACTAGCCATGATGGCAACTCTGTGAAAATTACAGTGTTGGACTTTGTCGTCTGTAGTCGGTTGGCTTGGGCCATCGGAATGTGTAACGGCGTGATAAAAAGGCCCGTAAGGACAGCAAAGGAGTTCCATGGGGAGAAATGAAAATGTGGTGCTTGGCTGTAATGAGAAGGGTCTAATGATAGAGGGTTAATTTGGGTAATTGGGGAACGTTTAGTCCATGTCTCTCAAATGTAGATATGTAATGTTATGGTCTTGCGTTCACTAAGTGTCTCAGAGTAGGAGTGCTGATCTATGATCAAGGCACCCCGTTTAATTTAACTGGTCCTAGGTCGTCACTCCTACTCCGAGACACATTGTGAATAAAAGCCCTGAACGGTGCACCCCACTGAATAGGCCCTCGAGTTTGGACAACTGGAAGGGTTATCCGGCTGTCCCCATAGGATAACCCTTTGGAGAACCCTTTAGGTTCCAGGTAGAACCCTTTTGGGTTCCATGTAGAACCCTTTTCACAGAGGGTTCTACATGGAACATTTTGGAACCATTTTTCGAAGAGTTACATGCTCACTCATTCCTGTCCTCCTCTTCTTACTCCTGTCCTCCTCTTCTCACTTACTCCTGTCGTCCTCTTCTCACTTACTCCTCTTCTCACTCCTGTCCTCCTCCTCTCACTTACTCCTGTCCTCCTCTTCTCACTCCTGTCCTCCTCTTCTCACTCCTGTCCTCCTCTTCTCACTTACTCCTGTCCTCCTCTTCTCATGTCCTCCTCTTCTCACTCCTGTCCTCCTCTTCTCCTGTCCTCCTCTTCTCCTGTCCTCTTCTCACTCCTGTCCTCCTCTTCTCACTCCTGTCCTCCTCTTCTCACTCCTGTCCTCCTCTTCTCACTTACTCCTGTCCTCCTCTTCTCCTGTCCTCCTCTTCTCACTCCTGTCATCCTCTTCTCCTGTCCTCCTCTTCTCCTGTCCTCTTCTCACTCCTTTCCTCCTCTTCTCACTCCTGTCCTCTTCTTCTCACTCCTGTCCTCCTCCTCTCACTTACTCCTGTCCTCCTCTTCTCACTCCTGTCCTCCTCTTCTCACTCCTGTCCTCCTCTTCTCACTTACTCCTGTCCTCCTCTTCTCATGTCCTCCTCTTCTCACTCCTGTCCTCCTCTTCTCCTGTCCTCCTCTTCTCCTGTCCTCTTCTCACTCCTGTCCTCCTCTTCTCACTCCTGTCCTCCTCTTCTCACTCCTGTCCTCCTCTTCTCACTTACTCCTGTCCTCCTCTTCTCCTGTCCTCCTCTTCTCACTCCTGTCATCCTCTTCTCCTGTCCTCCTCTTCTCCTGTCCTCTTCTCACTCCTGTCCTCCTCTTCTCACTCCTGTCCTCTTCTTCTCACTCCTGTCCTCCTCTTCTCACTTACTCCTGTCCTCCTCTTCTCCTGTCCTCCTCTTCTCACTCCTGTCCTCCTCTTCTCCTGTCCTCCTCTTCTCCTGTCCTCTTCTCACTCCTGTCCTCCTCTTCTTACTCCTGTCCTCCACTTCTTACCCCTGTCCTCTTCTTCTCCTGTTCTCCTCTTCTTCTCCTGTTTTCTTCTCTCCTCTCTTCCTCAACTCCTTTTCTTCTCACAGCTGTTGCATGGCCACCACTTGTAATTACGCCCTGCTCTACATGCCTGAAATACACACATTTGTGTGTGTGTCTCCATGAGCATGTGTGTGTCCCTGTGAGCGTGTGTGTACATCTATCATAGGGACATGGAGGGTGACTAAATAAAACAAACTGAGACACTTTTCACTGTAACCTCTCAACTGACTCCCATGGCCTAGGTAGCACAGTCATTAAGGGAACGAGTTTCAACATGACCCTCCTCTCATTAGCAGGGAGTGATTAGGTAGCACAGTCATTAAGGGAATGAGTTTCACCATGACCCTCCTCTCATTAGCAGGGAGTGATTAGGTAGCACAGTCATTAAGGGAATGAGTTTCACCATGACCATCCTCTCATTAGCAGAGAGTGATTAGGTAGCACAGTCATTAAGGGAATGAGTTTCACCATAACCCTCCTCTCATTAGCAGAGAGTGATTAGGTATTAGTGACAGTAATTACAGGGTTGGTAGTTTCACCATGACCCTCCTCTCATTAACAGAGAGTGATAAGGTATTAGTGACAGTAATTACAGGGTTGGTAGTTTCACCATGACCCTCCTCTCATTAACAGAGAGTGATAAGGTATTAGTGACAGTAATTACAGGGGTTGGTAGTTTCACCATAACCCTCCTCTCATTAGCAGATAGCGAGTTTCACTGTAACCCATGGCGTTCCCATGGCTCAGAGGTATAAAAATAATCGAAAGCCTAATTGCCCCCAGGGACGGCATGCTGGGATTAGTAATGTGAGACAGAATTGATGGCTGATGGGAGTTGGAGGTTTTTATGTGACCTGAGGTGGCGCCCACAAAGACACAGCTGATTAACATGAGACAGGGTAATGACAGAGATGGAGAGTGTGTGTGTGTGTGTGTGTGTGTGTGTGTGTGTGTGTGTGTGTGTGTGTGTGTGTGTGTGTGTGTGTGTGTGTGTGTGTGTGTGTGTGTGTGTGTGTGTGTGTGTGTGTGTGTGTGTGTGTGTGTGTGTGTGTACGTGTGTGTGTGTACGTGTGGTGTGTGTGTGTGTGTGTGTGTGTGTGTGTGTGTGTGTGTGTGTGTGTGTGTGTGTGTGTGTGTGTGTGTGTGTGTGTGTGTGTGTGTGTGTGTGTGTGTGTGTGTGTGTGTGTGTGTGTGTGTGTGTGTGTGTGTGTGTGTGTGTGTGTGTGTGTGTGTGTGTGTGTGTGTGTGTGTGTACAACATGGCTGTTCTCTCATGGTAACACAGAGGGTGGTCTGCAGACCTCGGTCACATACATGTTAAATACTTCAACATACTTTAATAGTTTTGCGTGGTAAAAAGGGACCAATGGGATCATCTAAAAAGTGTAAACTCCAAGCTGAATCAAGCGCAGCTGTGTGTGTCTGTGCGTGTGTATGTACCTGGAATATGTAGTCTCCAGGCTTGACATCGGTGATGTCGATCCACTGACAGTCGATGTCGTGGCGGTACGTGTCCCAGCAGCCCACTGAGATACCCTGCTCGCCCATGTTGTAGCAGGAGAAACGCTTATGCAGACCTGACACACGGACAAGAACAGTGACTTTACTCTTCAGATTGATGCTTTTAGGAGACAGTTTCAGCTATTCAAAAAGAAGAAGAACCATGGTCCAGGAATAATTTAGGTCATGGACAGCATATGAAGCCAAGATGTTTAAAATAAATGGTTGATATAAATGTTAATAGCAGGTGACATTGCCATATTATGAATGTTAATAACATGTGACATGAGGTGCTATCCATGTTAATAACAGGTGTTATTAACCTCAGGGTGATATGTATGAATGTTAATAACATGTGACATTAGGCGTTATCCATGTTAATAACAGGTGTTATTACCTTCAGGGCAGTATGTATCCTCCAGACAGAAGCTGGCCTTGTGTCCCTCTGCTATCCTGGTCCCATTCAGAGTCAGCAGGTCATAGTGGGTGAACACCTCAATGCTGTGGTAGTGCCTGGTAACACAGAATAAAAGGGCTGGTTAGGGTGTGTGTGTGTGTGTGTGTGTGTGTGTGTGTGTGTGTGTGTGTGTGTGTGTGTGTGTGTGTGTGTGTGTGTGTGTGTGTGTGTGTGTGTGTGTGTGTGTGTGTGTGTGTGTGTGTGTGTGTGTGTGTGTGCAACTGGCTCTCTCAGTCTCACATTAGAACTCGACGTTGATCCATGTTGGTTAAGTTCAGGCATTAACTCTGAAATCTTCAGGTTAGACAAGGGTTAAGGTTTGGGATAGACAACAATCTGAAAAACAACTTTCTATCGCTGGAATTGAACTTGTAACCTTTGGAATCAGAGGTCGATGTTTACACACATCCGCCATCCGATCCACTATGCCCGTCCACAACACCCTTGCAAAATCGAAACCTACGTGAAAGTAACAGTGCTCACTGTTGCCCCTAGTGGTCAGTTTCCGCATCATCTCCCCATGTCCTCAGGCATGGATGGACGTTGAATAGTGACTTGTATCACGGGTAACCTGGCTGGTGTGTGTATGTTTAGGAATCAGAACAGTAGCTCCCTATGGCTGGTAGCCCAGTCATCTCAACACTAGAACATGAGGCAGAGTAACAGCTCCCAGTCATCTCAACACTAGAACATGAGGCAGAGTAACAGCTCCCAGTCATCTCAACACTAGAACATGAGGCAGAGTAACAGCTCCCAGTCATCTCAACACTAGAACATGAGGCAGAGTAACAGCTCCCAGTCATCTCAGCACTAGAACATGAGGCAGAGTAACAGCTCCCAGTCATCTCAACACTAGAACATGAGGCAGAGTAACAGCTCCCAGTCATCTCAACACGAGAACATGAGGCAGAGTAACAGCTCCCAGTCATCTCAACACTAGAACATGAGGCAGAGTAACAGCTCCCAGTCATCTCAACACTAGAACATGAGGCAGAGTAACAGCTCCCAGTCATCTCAACACTAGAACATGAGGCAGAGTAACAGCTCTCATAGAGGCTTGTTCTAGAACTTGCTAGGTTGAACCGCTCACACACAGACCTGTTTACACACTCACAGTGAATGGGGGGCTTTGAAACTCACCTACACACACATTCATGCATTTCTCGTGAACACACATACAGTACACACAGGCACACGGCTCCAGGCATAAGTGACATAAGCGGTCGATTTAAGCACCGACCTGCAGAAAAATCAGTCAGAGTCTCAACTTAATTTGAGGGTAACAGTAGTAGAATATACAAGGTTCAGTAAGAGTCTCAACTTAATTTGAGGGTAACAGTAGTAGAATATACAAGGTTCAGACATGTGGTTATGCATCAGCAGTTGTTCTCTTATGTCAGTCACTGACAGTCACTCAATTAGCAAAGTCAGCTAAAAACGTTTAAATTGGTAAGTTAGTCTAGCCAGCTATCTATCTAAAGGTGTAGTAATCATGGCCGGATACCCACAAGACACACAGGGCACATGCCCAGGGGCCCTGACCTCCAGGGGGCCCTGACCTCCAGGGGGCCCTGACCTCCAGGGGGCACTCAACTCTAGGGGGCACTGACCTCCAGGGGGCACTGACCTCCAGGGGGCCCTGACCTCCAGGGGGCCCTGACCTCCAGGGGGCCCTGACCTCCAGGGGGCACTCAACTCTAGGGGGCACTGACCTCCAGGGGGCACTGACCTCCAGGGGGCCCTGACCTCCAGGGGGCCCTGACCTCCAGGGGGCACTGACCTCCAGGGGGCACTGACCTCCAGGGGGCCCTGACCTCCAGGGGGCCCTGACCTCCAGGGGGCACTGACCTCCAGGGGGCACTGACCTCCAGGGGGCACTCAACTCTAGGGGCACTCAACTCTAGGGGCACTCAACTCTAGGGGCACTCAACTCTAGGGGCACTCAACTCTAGGGGGCCCTGACCTCCAGGGGGCACTGACCTCCAGGGGGCACTCAACTCTAGGGGCACTCAACTCATTGATTTTGCAAGTCACACTCGCTCAGAAATCATATTAACATGGCAAAATGTCTACAATTGCAGGTAATTCGCTTTAAAACTGAAGAAAATGTAAATCTACCCTAAGGCAAAATGAGTAGAATTGCATGAAATGTGTTATACGAAAAATGACGCTATAAAAGTGATGGGTCATTCGCTTGCAATGTACTTAGCAATGACATCCACTAAGAGATAAGCATAACAGAACAGCAAAATTAACTGTTTTCCCCCCCAAAACGGGCATTTTCCATAAGTCTAGCTGTAAAATGGAAGTCTGTGGTGTTGGTTTCCATAACTCCTTGAGGTAATGTAACTCACAAACATTTACCTGTAACATGGTCATCCAAAACCACAACGTCCACTACCAACAACTTATAATGACCGAGGACTCCAGCAGTCTCCCGTTGACTGTAACTAAGGGACTGTAACTAATGGACTGTAACTAAGGGACTTTAACTAAGGGACTGTTACTAAGAGACTGTTACTAAGGGCGTTTTTACATATGAAATTCAGTTCCCTGATTCGGTTTCCTACAGTGTTTTTGAGAATAGGTTTTGTTTTCACAAGACCTGAAAAGTACTGTTTCAGGATGTGATTCTACATTCTACATGACGTTAGCAAGCTAGCTTGTTTGCAACGGACAAAAAGTTCAACACGACTCGCACTTCTGGTCCTGAATCTTGGACCCCTACTCACCAGGTCCAGGATTCATTTCAGTCAGGGTTAGTTTGCTTTAGAGCATGGATCAGGGTACCTAACACTCCAGGAACCAGGTCATACAGGGGATATGTGAAAGTACCTTAACTCCTACACCCACAAGCAGTGGTGGAAAAAGCACCCAATTGTCATACTTGAGTAAAAGTAAAGATACCTTAACAGAAAATTACTCAAATAAAAGTGAAAGTACCCAGTAAAATAGTACTTGAGTAAAAGTCAAAGAGTATTTGGTTTTAAATATACTTAAGTATCAAAAGTAAATGTAATTGCTAAAATATTCTTAAGTGTCAAACAAACAAAGCATTTGTGTTTAGTGAGTCCCCCAGATCATAGGCAGTAGTGATGACCAGGGATGTTCTCTTGATAAGTGCGTAAATTGGACCATTTTCCTGTTCTGCTAAGCATTCAAAATGTAACAAGTACTTTTGAGTGTCAGGGAAAAGGTATGGAGTAAAAATTACATTATCTTATTTAGGAATGTAGTGAAAAGTAAAAGTTGTCAAAAAGATAAATATTAAAGTACAGATACCCCAAAAAAGTAGTATTTGAAAGTATTTTGACTTAAGTACAGTGATATAGTACTGCAGCTCATGACAAGTATGGCAACAGAGAACTTCTACTACTACAAACTAAGCATATGGCAATGCATTATAAAACTACAACAAACCCTTCATGCAGTGAAACAGAACAACAAATACATGGCCTTCTAGAACTACAAAGCCCCTGACTCCCACGCAGAACCTGTGACACGTGTCTGAAGTCAGCCTTTTTCATGTTTATAAAGACGACAACTACAACACCCCTTACTATAACACCCCTTACCTGTGACACGCATGCCAGGTCCAAGACTCCCTGGTAGCGCTAGGTCTGAAGTCGGCCCGTCCCGTGTTCATGATCCTGGAGGAGAATCGTAGCAGGCGGCGGTGTCCATAGGGCCAGTTCATTCTGGCAGCGGAAGACGACAGACAGTTCTCCTCGTTGGCACAGGTCAGCAGGTGTAGGGGTCGGTCCTCCAGGTAGGCTGTCTCCTGAACCAGTTGGGCATCTAGTACCAGGTCAGGGGCAGCTAGAGGGCAGGGAAGAGGGGTGAGAGGTTAGGGTTAACTTAAACATGTATCGGAGTGACAGGTTAACCAGGTATTACATGAAGCAATGGGGCAAGGGCCACTACGGAGAGGGACGGGGTAGGTTAGAGGTTCACCAGTTGCAATGCAGGTGGTTCTGGCTGGGGTTTTAGGCTTGGTATCTGTAAAGCACTTTGTGACAACCGCTGATGTTAAAAGAGCTTTATAAAATACATTTGATTCATTGATTGAACCAGAGATCAATCAGAGTTCACGTTCAGAAAGCAAAAAAGGAGAATAGTTTTCAGGTACTTCAGTTTCAAACCGTTTTCTCCCATTTCGTGATCTTTTACAGAAGCCTAGGAAGGATCTCTTAAGATTACACAGGTATAGAGATCTAGCCAGGTGGAACAGGTATAGAGATCTAGCCAGGTGGAACAGGTATAGAGATCTAGCCAGGTGGAACAGGTATAGAGATCTAGCCAGGTGGAACAGGTATAGAGATCTAGCCAGGTGGAACAGGTGTAGAGATCTAGCCAGGTGGAACAGGTATAGAGATCTAGCCAGGTGGAACAGGTGTAGAGATCTAGCCAGGTGGAACAGGTGTAGAGATCTAGCCAGATGGAACAGGTGTAGAGATCTAGCCAGGTGGAACAGGTATAGAGATCTAGCCAGGTGGAACAGGTGTAGAGATCTAGCCAGGTGGAACAGGTGTAGAGATCTAGCCAGGTGGAACAGTTATAGAGATCTAGCCAGGTGGAACAGGTGTAGAGATCTAGCCAGGTGGAACAGTTATAGAGGTCTAGCCAGGTGGAACAGGTGTAGAGATCTAGCCAGGTGGAACAGGTGTAGAGATCTAGCCAGGTGGAACAGTTATAGAGATCTAGCCAGGTGGAACAGGTGTAGAGATCTAGCCAGGTGGAACAGGTGTGCTGTGATGACTCACTCTCTGAACAGGTGACCCCTGCAGCCTTAGTCCCGCCACCCCGGGGACAGTGGATGTGGTTGTTACGGCGACACTGTTGGATTGACAGCTCAGTTCCGACACAGTGGGTTCCACTCAACACCAACCCTGCTGCGTTAGGATCCCCAGCCCAATACCACGTCTCCTAGAGAGAGAGAGAGAGAGAGAGAGCGAGAGAGAGAGAGAGAGAGAGAGAGAGAGAGAGAGAGAGAGAGAGAGAGAGAGAGAGAGAGAGAGAGAGAGAGAGAGAGAGAGAGAGAGAGAGAGAGAGAGAGAGAGAGAGAGAATGTGTGACTACTGTACATGAAGCACCTCGGTGGTTTGTGGTATATGGCCAATATACCAGGGCTAAGTATTCAGGCACTACGCTTTGGCATCATGCGTAATAACAGCCCTTAGCTGTGGTATATTTAAGCCATAAGGCCCGAGGAGGTGTGGTATATGGCCATTATACCACGGCTAAGGGCTGTTCTTAGGCACTACGCAATGTGAAATGCCCGGACAGCCCTTAGCCGTGGTATATTGGCCATTTATCAAAAACCCCCAAGGAGCCTTAGTGCTATTATAAACTGGTTACCAACGTAATTAGAGCAGTAAAACTAAATGTTTTGTCATACCCGTGGTATACGGTCTGATATACCATGGCTTTCAGCCAATCAGAATTCAGGGCTCCAACCACCCAGTTTATAATGGCAAATATATCACATCCTCGAGAGCCTTATTGCTTAATTGTGCCTCATGGAAAGTGTTACTGAGTATTTCAGCTGTTCATGTTTGAGGACTCAGGGAGACTCAGTGAGTTGACTGGTGAGTTGTGGAAGTCAGGGAGTGTAGGGGCAAATCTGAAATGGCACCATATTCCCACAAAGGGCTCTGGCCAAAAGTAGTGCACTATACAGAGAATAGGGTTTCATAGGTGTGTTTCTATACAGAGAATAGGGTTTCATAGCTGTGTTTCTATACAGAGAATAGGGTTTCATAGCTGTGTTTCTATACAGAGAATAGGGTTTCATAGCTGTGTTTCTATACAGAGAATAGGGTTTCATAGGTGTGTTTCTATACAGAGAATAGGGTTTCATAGCTGTGTTTCTATACAGAGAATAGGGTTTCATAGTTGTGTTTCTATACAGAGAATAGGGTTTCATAGGTGTGTTTCTATACAGAGAATAGGGTTTCATAGGTGTGTTTCTATACAGAGAATAGGGTTTCATAGGTGTGTTTCTATACAGAGAATAGGGTTTCATAGGTGTGTTTCTATACAGAGAATAGGGTTTCATAGCTGTGTTTCTATACAGAGAATAGGGTTTCATAGAGTTGTTTCTATACAGAGAATAGGGTTTCATAGGTGTGTTTCTATACAGAGAATAGGGTTTCATAGCTGTGTTTCTATACAGAGAATAGGGTTTCGTAGCTGTGTTTCTATACAGAGAATAGGGTTTCATAGCTGTGTTTCTATACAGAGAATAGGGTTTCATAGCTGTGTTTCTATACAGAGAATAGGGTTTCATAGCTGTGTTTCTATACAGAGAATAGGGTTTCATAGCTGTGTTTCTATACAGAGAATAGGGTTTCATAGCTGTGTTTCTATACAGAGAATAGGGTTTCATAGCTGTGTTTCTATACAGAGAATAGGGTGTCATAGCTGTGTTTCTATACAGAGAATAGGGTTTCATAGCTGTGTTTCTATACAGAGAATAGGGTTTCATAGCTGTGTTTCTATACAGAGAATAGGGTTTCATAGCTGTGTTTCTATACAGAGAATAGAGTTTCATAGCTGTGTTTCTATACAGAGAATAGGGTTTCATAGGTGTGTTTCCGTACCTGGTGTGCTCGAGATGCGAACCCCAGACCCAGCTGTCGACAGACCACCATGGCTTCGTTGATCCCCCAGTTCTCACTGCAGACTGACCCCCATCTCTTACGACCCCCTACATCCATCAGTACCTCCACACGGCCCTCACCTGGCTCCCTGCCTCCCGCCAACCGCACCTGGGGTAGGAGGAGGAAGGAGGTTAGGAGGAGGGGGTGTTAGCAGAGGAAGGAGGGTAGAAGGGTGGGAGGAGGAGGAAGAGGAGAGGGAGGAAGAGGAGAGGAAGAAGAGGAAGAGGAGGAAAATAAATGTCATTTCAATTATGTATTTTCTAAACCTGTAAGTTTGGCAAGTCAAATGTTTAGAGTTATGTATCTAATGAGTATATAATAATGGGATTTGTGTATGTTCTCACCGTGCTGTCCAGGCCAAGCTTGGGGACGTTGCAGCGTACTGAGGCGTCCTGGGTGTGTTTGAACGTCCATAGAGGGGCATCCTGGAAGTTACATTCTAGGATAGACTTCTCTGTCCCCAAACACTGGACACTGTTAATATGGATAGGACCAGTACCTAGAGAGAGAGAGAGCAAAAGAGAGAGAGAGAGCAAAAGAGAGAGAGAGCAAAAGAGAGAGAGAGCGAGAACGAGAGAGTTGGTGATTGCAGGCCTATATTGGTCTCCTATGTTGGTTATCTATAATGATAGAATGTAGGCCTCCATCCATATTGGTCACAAGGACTGGGTACACATCCACCCACACTAAATAGGCTAAACAAAACCCACTTCCTGACCCAAACCTCTCTATCGGTGAGTAGAATACCACATAAAATAACATTGAGTAGGTAGATCAGAACAACCACAGTTTAACTTATCAGGACCAACACAGCCCAACACGAGGGGCACACACACACACACACACACACACACACACACACACACAGAACTGTGTACGTATACCACCTCAGAGTAAATTACATATAGTAGTAGAAATGATAATATAGTATTGGTCAGAATTGAAAATAGACGATGATGATGGTGATGACGAGAGTTGGCAGCGTATGTGTTTAGACGTTGGTTTCAGTTTTCAACCTAGTTTCCCTTTCATTGATGTCACTACCAATGATCAAAGTGCTGTAAACAGTCAGCAAAAGGAAAATTCACTCCCACTAAATGTTCTCCTACTTTGTCCAGTTCTTGCTGTGGCGTTTGTGTGTCCATACTTTACATTCTCTCCTTTCAAGGTCTCATTTTCAAAGGAGAAATGTTTTTGGGGAATCTTTAGATTAGTCTTCTTTCCCAGTGAGGTACAGCGTAGCCTGTGAACCCTATCATATCTCGTATCCAATCAGAGCTCTGCGTGTGTGTGACCTCACACAAGTCATTAGTTCTGCTAACATGGAGGTAGAGATGTAACCAGTCATTGTTGAGAACAGTTCTCATTCCTCTAATAGTAACTAGAGGTAGAGATGTAACCAGTCATTGTTGAGAACAGTTCTCATTCCTCTAACAGTAACTAGAGGTAGAGATGTAACCAGTCATTGTTGAGAACAGTTCTCATTCCTCTAACAGTAACTAGAGGTAGAGATGTAACCAGTCATTGTTGAGAACAGTTCTCATTCCTCTAACAGTAACTAGAGGTAGAGATGTAACCAGTCATTGTTGAGAACAGTTCTCATTCCTCTAACAGTAACTAGAGGTAGAGATGTAACCAGTCATTGTTGAGAACAGTTCTCATTCCTCTAACAGTAACTAGAGGTAGAGATGTAACCAGTCATTGTTGAGAACAGTTCTCATTCCTCTAACAGTAACTAGAGGTAGAGATGTAACCAGTCATTGTTGAGAACAGTTCTCATTCCTCTAACAGTAACTAGAGGTAGAGATGTAACCAGTCATTGTTGAGAACAGTTCTCATTCCTCTAACAGTAACTAAAGGTAGAGATGTAACCAGTCATTGTTGAGAACAGTTCTCATTCCTCTAACAGTAACTAGAGGTAGAGATGTAACCAGTCATTGTTGAGAACAGTTCTCATTCCTCTAACAGTAACTAGAGGTAGAGATGTAACCAGTCATTGTTGAGAACAGTTCTCATTCCTCTAACAGTAACTAGAGGTAGAGTTGTAAGCATCACAGGATGCTGCATTAGCCTCTGTCATTAAGAGTGGTGCATATGGCCTTGGTGATGGCGGGAATGGCTTGTCTCATTATTCACGTCAATTTGTGAGCCGGTTTTGATATCCATTCATCATGATCAATTACACCTCATAGCACAACAAACTGCTGATTATAATTTTATAAATATGCTTTTCTTTCTTCAAACATGCATAGAACATTGCGTAAAAGTATCATAATGTCAAACAATGTTGGATTACCCACAATCCTCTAAAAAAAGCGCTATATGGTCATAATGCTATTAAGCGCTATTAAGTAGTCATAACTTGCAAAAACGTAATCATTCTATATCAGCACAGCACAGATACATCAAAAGTTTTTTACTCAAATATCAATATCTGACTACTACTTTATTATTTTTAAGTAAAGACGCAAAAGTAAGAACAACTTATTTATAAAATGTTAGATTGACTTTAAAATATTAAGTAATGGGGGACTCCTGAGTGGTACAGTGGTCTAAGGCACTGCATCGTAGGGCTGAGGTGCCACTACAGCCTGAGGTTGGATCCCAGGCTGTGTCACAGCTCACATATGTGCGCACAATTGGCACAGCGCCTTCCAGGTTAGGGCAGGATTTGGCCGGGAGGCTTTCCTTGGCTAATCACGCTCTAGCGACTCCTGGGGCGGGCCGGGCGCCTCCAAGCTTTCCTCAGAAACATTGGTGTGGCTGGCTTCCGGATTAAGCAAGCAGTGTGTTAAACTGCGCAGTGTGTTAAGATGCGCGACATGGTGGGTTATGTTTCGGAGGACACATGTCTCGACCATCGTCTCTCCCTAGCCCATTGGGGAGTTGCAGTGATGAGACAAGATCGTAACTACCAATTGGATATCACAAAAATGGGGTAAAATTTGTAAAAAAATATATAATAAAAATATATTAAGTAATAATAACTTGTAAAATCTCAATGACTTTAGATTAGCAGAACACAAATACATTTAGATTTACTCAATAACCTAATATTTGTTAAGAGTACTCACAATATTAAGGCATAAGAAATGTTATTGGCATATAGTACCACTATAGTACCACTATAGTTATTGGCATAGTACCACTTTTTAATTTGAGTTCTACTGACCGTTGGAGATGTTTGAGTAGCCACTACTCAATTTCATTAATGAGTTATGGAGTTACTTTTTACAGTGCAGCGGCTGATTTGATCCCTCAACCCCGCTTAATTAATGTTCCCTAAACCCTGCTTAATTAATGTTCCTTAAACCCAGCTTAATTAATGTTCCCTAAACCCAGCTTAATTAATGTTCCTTAAACCCAGCTTAATTAATGTTCCCTAAACCCTGCTTAATTAATGTTCCCTAAACCACACTTCATTAATGTTCCCTAAACCCTGCTTAATTAATGTTCCCTAAACCCCGCTTAATTAATGTTCCCTAAACCCTGCTTAATTAATGTTCCCTAAACCCCGCTTAATTTATGTTCCCTAAACCCTGCTTAATTAATGTTCCCTAAACCCAGCTTAGTTAATGTTCCCTCAACCCCGCTTAATTAATGTTCCCTAAACCCTGCTTAATTAATGTTCCCTAAACCCTGCTTAATTAATGTTCCCTAAACCCAGCTTAATTAATTTTCCTTAAACCCAGCTTAATTAATGTTCCCTAAACCCTGCTTAATTAATGTTCCCTAAACCCCGCTTAATTTATGTTCCCTAAACCCTGCTTAATTAATGTTCCCTAAACCCAGCTTAGTTAATGTTCCCTCAACCCCGCTTAATTAATGTTCCCTAAACCCTGCTTAATTAATGTTCCCTAAACCCTGCTTAATTAATGTTCCTTAAACCCAGCTTAATTAATGTTCCCTAAACCCAGCTTAATTAATGTTCCCTAAACCCCGCTTAATTAATGTTCCCTAAACCCTGCTTAATTAATGTTCCCTAAACCCTGCTGAATTAATGTTCCTTAAACCCAGCTTAATTAATGTTCCCTAAACCCAGCTTAATTAATGTTCCCTCAACCCCGCTTAATTAATGTTCCCTAAACCCAGCTTAATTAATGTTCCATAAACCCAGCTTAATTAATGTTCCCTCAACCCTGCTTAATTAATGTTCCCTAAACCACGCTTAATTTCAGAGAGAGGGAAATCCTAGGGTTTCCATCATAACCACTAACTAACTATTTGGGCTATTCTCACTAACTATGTCACCAGAATCATTCTTAAAGATTTTTATTTGTCTGTTTGATTGCCATGTGCTAATGTTAAATATAGCATTGCTTGTTTATCTAAAATGATTTATTGTCAATGCTATATTTAAACCAATGTTTACTGACTGCATTTACTAAACTTATTGAGACTATTGAGCGAAAACAACACAAGTTATCCAACAGAACATGTCTCTCTTTTGTGTTTACCAATCTAGAGTCCATAAAACACTTATTCTCCTTACATTTCCTGTCTGTCCGTCCGTCCATCTGTGTCCGTGAGTCTCTGCCCTGTCATCTGGACTCTTAATATAGGCCTTTTCCAACATCACATATAGTACAGTATAGTAATGTGTCCTGCAGAACTCAGTCAACATGTTACAGAGCGTGGTGGCAGACGTGGTGCTTTGATTTACACTACAGCTGCAGTGACCAGGCTGGAGGACAGAGGAAACCCGCTAACAATGTGTGAACCACAGATCAGGCTCACGTACAAATCCATCCATCCATTCTCAGACCATTCAGCGGCAGACGGGCGTAGAGTCCTAAGATCAGTCCTAAACACGGCAGGAAAAGTCCCTCTGACTCACATTGGAATCGTAAACAGTCTAAGGTACTCAGGGTACAGAGGTACACTGTTCCTGTGACCTAAGCCAGGACAGACATAGAGACATACACACAGCTTTATCATGGGTGTGTTCCCTCAAGTGCAAAAGACCCTGAATGAAACAGACAAGGCTGGATGTTCACATGGCACAACTGGGGTGAACTTTTTATTTTGCCAGAGATAATAACAGTCTAACCCTTGACCCCTGTAGGAAAGACAGAGTCAGACAAAAAGACAGAGAATAACAGATAGAGAGTCCTAGCCTACCTTGTCCCATGTGAGCTCCTGTGAGGGCCTCCTTGGCAGTTCCGAAGCCCAGCTCCCTGCACACCACGCTGGCTGAGTTGAGGTCCCACAGGTGGTCTACGATGGTACCCCACTTCCCCTCCTTCAACACCTCCACACGGCCCTCGCCCAGCCTGGGGCCAGCCTTCAGACGCACCGGCTAGAGTGGGAGAGAAGAGAATTAGAGGCACAGAGAGAGACGGTGAGAGCGAGAGAGAGAGAGAGAGAGAGAGAGAGCACTGGAGAGAAAGAAAGAGAGAGAGAGAGAACATGAAAGCGAGAGAGAAGGAGATTGAGAGACAGTGGCAAGGCCTTGGCTATTAGCACAGTGAGGCATGGAATGCGGTGTGTGTCAGTGTATGTGTGTGTGTGCATCAGTGTGCGTCAGTGTGTGCGTGCATGTGTGCCTGCGTCTGTCTCTTACTACAATTGGGTGGGGTGCCTGGGGTCTTCCAGATGACATGCGCGCAAACTGTGGTCCCAGTACACACCTCGCCACCGCGTGTCTCCCGCTCTTACAGGGGGAAGGGCTAAGTGGGATGGACAGCTGAGTGTGACACTCTGATAGGCTGGTCTCTGAACCCAGGCAGTGAACCTTCTCTACCCAGTAACTCTTCTTACTAGCCATGAGGCTCAGCCTAGGAAGGGGGAGAGAAGAGGTTGTAAGTGTATTAGAATGCTTTATAACACATTCTAACACATTATAACATACTAGATGGTAATTTCCCATGAAGAAAAATTGATGGGACTTGCTTTAATTCTTTACAAGTATTGTTGTGGTAGTGGAATATGTTTAAAATGTATTACTTAAGCCAGGAAGTTCAATATACTCAAAATTAAATTCAGTAAAATAATTGGTCTGATTACTTTGATAGACAACAATATCAACCTTATTACTTTGGATTGTGTGGCAGTTAGATCACATATTTTATCACAAATAACTGTACTCAGACTAGCCTACTAGACTTTTATACACTCCTACTAGAATAACTAGACTCAGACTAGTCTACCAGACCTTTATACACTCCTACTAGAATAACTAGACTCAGACTAGACTCCCAGACTTTTATACACTCCTACTAGAATAACTAGACTCAGACTAGTCTACCAGACTTTTATACACTCCTACTAGAATAACTAGACTCAGACTAGCCTACTAGACTTGTATACACTCCTACTAGAATAACTAGTCAGACTAGCCTACCAGACTTGTATACACTCCTACTAGAATATCACAGTATATGACAACTGTAATAATACAGTATAATAAGATAAGGAGGCATTGTTGAAGTTAGAATACATTAAAAAAAAAAAACAATTATCCCAAGCATTTATCCCTTACTTTAACCAAACATAAATGTCTTAATCATAGGATGAAGCTGTTAAAAGAAAGTTAATGACAGGATAAATAAATATAAAGTAAGGATACAGGGTTGGACGGAGAGATGGAAGACCTAATGGATGGAGGGATGAAGGGATAAAACAAGGTTAAGTTGGACTGATTGGTATGATAAGGGAATGAATGTACGGGTGAAGGTGTGGATGGTGTGTCTGTGTGTGTGTGTGTGTGGGGGGGGGGGGGGGGATTGGTAGTAATCATAGGATAAAGCAGATTTAAATAGCACAGAAGTAGACCAAGATGTTATACCCTCTACATGTTTGTCTAAAGTGCTGGGAAAGTGGTCAAAATGGCAGTTTGAAAAAAATGAAGCTGAAAAGTTCTGATGTGGTTACTAAAACAGCTGTATCATCAGTACAAGATGTTTCTGTTTTCCGATTCCAGATCTGAATAGCAGAGAGACCAATAGTCATAACCTCTCCGTTTTTGGGAAAGTGCTCAAAACTGCAGTTGTTTGAAAAATATGTTAATGCAGTTACTAAAACAGCTGTATCATTATATCCGTAGTGCACCTCTTGATTGGTAGTAGATATTTCTGTTCTTATTTCCAGATTTGAATAGCAGAGAAGTAGACAAAGATGTCACACCATCTAACTTTTTGTCAAACTTCTTCGGGAAAGTGGTCAAAATGTCAGTTGTTTAATAAAGAAAATGTTGTTGATGCGGTCACTTAAACAGCTGTAACTTTTGATCGGTACCAGATACATCTGTTATTATTTCAGATTTGAATAGTAGAGAGGTAGAGGAAGATGTCTAAGTGTTTGGCAAAGTGGTCAAACAGCTGATTTGTGTCAAAAGTTGCAATGTTGCATTTAGAGTGAATAGAAGTTGGAAGTGATGATGTCACAATGGAGAGCTTTAGAATGTTGAAAAGGTCACATTAAAGTGAATGAAGATGGAAAAAAAGAAAGACCAACAAAATCATAGTTTAAAAAGTACAAATAATATAAAAAAGTTGTATGCAAGTACACTATTCCAGACCAGTCTGCATTTTAATGTTTGAATGGCGTTTGTAGCTTAAACGGTGTAAGAGAAGTAGGGTGCAGAAGATTAAGAAGTATGACAAAGATTTAAAGTCTGAACTTTTGTTTCGCAAGTCCCACCTAACTTTAACGTAGCTAACATCTGATTATTTATGTCATCTCAGTTCCATGAAGGAGAGGAACAAGACAAGCACTATCCAGGAACACTTCGTATGAATACTTTATAATGCATTACTATAGTAGATATACTGTATAGTAGATGCTATTTAGCAGACCCTTTTATCCAAAGTGACTTACAGTCATGTGTGCTGAAGTCACATACACAAACAGTATCAACATCTGGAGAACAAAGAATGTGTAGTTAGTTGAGATGTTCCAACATCTGAGTTGGTCTTACTTTGTGGATGGATCAGCAAGCTTGGTGTCCCAGATTTTCCTGTGAAGAAACAGGAAAAATAGGAAAGGACGTTAGTATCTCTTCCGTTTATTAGTTGAGGTTTCGTGAAACACCTGTTAGTCCTGTGAGGTGAGATGACTAAAGCTGACCCACTGAGCTTTTGTAGACGCCAACTGTCTGACGTGCTTGGTTAATGCCACACACAGTGATACCCACACACTGACTGTAGATATCTGGTGTTTGTATGGTCCATGCCACACACAGTGATACCCACACACTGACTGTAGATATCTGGTGTTTGTATGGTCAATGCCACACACAGTGATACCCACACACTGACTGTAGATATCTGGTGTTTGTATGGTCCATGCCACACACAGTGATACCCACACACTGACTGTAGATATCTGGTGTTTGTATGGTCCATGCCACACAGTGATACCCACACACTGACTGTAGATATCTGGTGTTTGTATGGTCCATGCCACACACAGTGATAACCACACACTGACTGTAGATATCTGGTGTTTGTATGGTCCATGCCACACACAGTGATACCCACACACTGACTGTAGATATCTGGTGTTTGTATGGTCCATGCCACACACAGTGATACCCACACACTGACTGTAGATATCTGGTGTTTGTATGGTCCATGCCACACACAGTGATACCCACACACTGACTGTAGATATCTGGTGTTTGTATGGTCCATGCCACACACAGTGATACCCACACACTGACTGTAGATATCTGGTGTTTGTATGGTCCATGCCACACACAGTGATACCCACACACTGACTGTAGATATCTGGTGTTTGTATGGTCCATGCCACACAGTGATACCCACACACTGACTGTAGATATCTGGTGTTTGTATGGTCCATGCCACACACAGTGATACCCACACACTGACTGTAGATATCTGGTGTTTGTATGGTCCATGCCACACAGAATGATTCCCCCAGACACACTGTTTATCAGCCACATCGGTAGGCATGTGTAGTTGGTGTACATGGACACAGACAGAAACAGTTATGTTCTAGAAGCATCTGTACCGGTCATACTGGCCTTACGGATGCCAGTAGAAATACACTTACATAGATAAATATTGTCAGCCTAAAGAGAGGCCCATCTGTGTTTAGATACATTAAATCGTTGTATTTGTGTGTAGGTGAGATTGTGAATTTTTCCCTTCTTCTCTCTGACCAACACTTCCTGTCTCGCTTTCCTTTATGTTGGTGTGTAGATGTCTAGCCTAGGTCTGTGTGTATGTTTAGAACGACTGGTCAGAGTGTAGTAGGTCTATGTACCACCAGCTAAGCCAGGCTTTAAGAGAAAAACAATGATGTCTGTTGCCAACATACAGTAGATCTGCTCAAACAACTGGGTTGTATTCATTAGGCACCAAATGGAAGTAAACGGAATAAAACAGGGAGGGACTATGGCTTCAATAACAAACGCTTACTTGGCATTTTACAAGAACATTGCTAGTACAACAACATTTGTAAATAACTCTGGAAAGCGAGAAAGGGATTCAACCTAAACACCGCGCCTATTGAAACTAGTCATTATACTAACCAACCATGCGTAGGCTAAAACAATGACTTTCAACAACTATGGACGACATTGCTGGGAAAAGGTTGAAACAAAACACACACACAAACAAACAGTGTTGGGCCACTTTACCGTAAGAACTGGTCAGTCTGTCCGAGAAACTCTCTCTCTCTCTCTCTCTCTCTCTCTCTCTCTCTCTCTCTCTCTCTCTCTCTCTCTCTCCCTCCCTCCCTCCCTCCCTCCCTCCCTCCCACTCGCTCACATACACGCACACAAACACGGTTGATCTACATCCAAATAGCCGTCCCACAGTTCCCACCCCTAGATGCCGAGAGTGCTAAACAGGAGCTGAGGTAGACTACACACACACACACACACACACACACACACACACACACACACACACACACACACACACACACACACACACACACACACACACACACACACACACACACACACACACACACACACGTACACGCACACGCACACACACGCACACGCACACGCACACGCACACGCACACACACCCACACGCACACACACAACTCAGTCAGCTGCACTTAGGGAAACAAATACATCTACGGATATTCATAGCACAGGATATTTTGATTTCCAACATGAAACTAACACATTCCTGCCTTGCTAGTCACAAAGTCTACAAAGGAGGATGCTGGAATGAAGAGAGACATTGTTTCAGCCCTGGTGTTGTAAAGTAGCTAGAGTTAAGTCCTGTTACAGTGGGAAAGTACATGTCACTTCTTTCCGGTATGGTACCTCCCTGCACTATTTTTGTTGTTGACCTAAATATAGAATTACATATAGAATCATTATGCATTTACTGTAATATCATCTCTCATCACTGTGAGGCCTAATAGTAAATATTTGTTGTTTAACTTTTAAAATGTTTACCTTTTAACGGCACATTAACACTGTAACGAAAGCACTGAGAGTCGGGAAGCAAGTTCAGGGAGTGAAGTCAGTTAGCTGTGATCCCTTGAAAGTTATGCTTTTTATCCTTAGTCATAGGCAAAACATGTGCTTTCTCAGGTAAAACCTTTGCAGACGCTCTTATCCAGAGCGACTTACAGGAGAAATAGGAGTTGAGTG
Source organism: Salvelinus alpinus (assembly GCF_045679555.1). Taxonomy (NCBI): domain Eukaryota; kingdom Metazoa; phylum Chordata; class Actinopteri; order Salmoniformes; family Salmonidae; genus Salvelinus; species Salvelinus alpinus. The sequence goes on along the minus strand of NC_092088.1, from coordinate 89,648,475 downwards.
CCTTGCTCAAGGGCACATTGACAGATTTTTCACCTAGTCAGCTCAGGGATTCGAACCAGCGACTTTCGGTTCCTGGCACAACGGCTCTTAAGATAGCTAGCTTTCTTGACAGGAAACAACTTGTCATTTGGGTGAACTATCCCTTTAAAGCATCAAAGGTTGAACTATTAGACCCCCTAGAGTCGATGTCCGTTGAGGAAATCAAACTAGTATAATAACAAATACCCAGCAGAATCCGTCTGTTTAAGGTAGAGATGCCTTTTTTTGTTGCATGTGCTGCATCTCAATCCATCCGCCAACGGCCAGGTCACCCATGATTCAAGTCACTATTCGATGTCCATCCATGTCACAGGACGTCGGGAGATGACGTGGAAACTGGCCACTAGAGACAACAGTGAGCGCTGCTACCTTCAAGTAGGTGTTGGTGTTGTAGACGGGGATGCTGGATGAGAGTAAGAGTCTGCCTCTAATTCCAAAGGTTGTAAGTTTAAATCCAGTGATATAAAGTTATTTTTGTTTTAAGCCTATCCCAAACCTTAACACTTACCTTAGGCATTCCAAGTTAATGCCTAGCCTTAAAAATGATGAGTTAATGCCTACACTTAACCTTAAACACTTTGAAATTTGACGTTTGTAACAACTTCTAAATGTTATATTTGAGAAGCATGGATGAACATCTGCCTCTGATTCCAAAGGTTGCAAGTTCGAATCCAGCGATAGAAAATTGTTTTTGATATTTTTGTTTTAAGCCTATCCCAGACCTTAACCCTTACCATAAGTAACCTTTCAGAATGAATGCCTAACCTTAAGAATTCAGAGTTAATGCCTAACCTTAAGAATTCAGAGTTAATGCCTAACCTTAAGAATTCAGAGTTAATGCCTAACCTTAAGAATTCAGAGTTAATGCCTAACCTTAAGAATTCAGAGTTAATGCCTAACCTTAAGAATTCAGAGTTAATGCCTAACCTTAAGAATTCAGAGTTAATGCCTAACCTTAGGATTTCAGAGTTAATGCCTGAACTTGGATGAATGTCTAATTCTGACGTGAGACTGAGAGCTGGTAGCCACAACTGCGGTATTTGTCAGACCAGGAGACATCCCAAAAATTGGTCTTCTCACGAAAACATCTGTAGCGTCAGAACGGTTTGGCCTACAAAACTAATATGACCATTCCATGGTAAGATGAGACTCTCACAAACAAATACATGTCAGTTGTATTTGCTTTAGGATGCCCACAAGCCTCACAAGACTCGTCTGAATGTAGCCCAGTACCAGTTACAAAAATAAATGGAGGTATACACTGAGTATACAAAACATTAAGAACACCTGCTTTTTCCATGTCATAGACTGACCAGATGATACAAGGTGAAAGCTATGATCCCTTATTGATGTCACTTGTTAAATCCACTTCAATCAGTGTAGATGAAGGGGAGGAGACAGGTTAATGAAGGATTTTTAAGCCTTTAGACAATTGAGGCATGGATTGTGTATGTGTGCCATTTAGAGAGGGAATGGGCAAGACAACAGATTTAAGTGTCTTTAAACAGGGTTTGGTAGTAGGTGCCATGGAGCACCGGTTGTGTAAAGAACTGCAACGCTGCTGGATTTTTCACACTCAACAGTTTCCCGTGTGTATAAAGAATGGTCCTCCACCCAACTGACATCAAGCCAACTTGACTGACATCGAGCCAACTCAACTGTGGGAAGCATTGCAGTCAACATTAGCCAGGATCCCTGTGGATGTTAGCTTAAGCCATCAAAAGTTGAACTATATGTACGAGTAATGTTCAGACAGACATATACTGCAGCAGTAAGGTCATGCTAAAGGGCTTGTGGTGGATTGAGAAAGACACACACGCTGCGAATTGAATTGAACACTTATTCTTAAATGAAATTCGTAAAATAACTTGGATGTGTCTACCATGTGTCTCTGTTGTAAAACGTTTGTAACCCAGAGAATAGACACACACATACACGCAAAGGCGCGCCCGCACACACACACACACACACCCACCCACACACACGTAACCAGGGGAGAGAATGTCTGTGACATAATTGTGACCTCACCACACACCAATCAAACCAACTATTTCCCTCACCACACTGGCACTGACTAAATTGAGCACCGAGGAAAGAAAACCACATATCAACCATATCCCAGACTCCTTTGATTCAGTTACAGTATATTTGGTTGAACTTTGGTGGAACTTCACCTAAGTTCCCTTAACTTCAACCTAACTTCAAAGCATTGAAAAAAGTACTATATAAAACCCATGTATTGTTACTACTATTCTAACGTTATTCATGCTACTTCTCCTGTCTTTGAAGATACAGTGTTCTCAGAAAGTATTCACACTCCTTGACTTATTCCACATTTTGTTGTGTTACAGCCTGAACTCAAAATGTATTAAATAGATGTTTTTCTCTCACCGATCTACACAGAATTCCCCATAATGACAAAGTGAAAACATGTTTTTAGATTTTTTTTTGCTAATTTATTCAAAATGAAATACAGAATTATCTCATTTACATGAGCATTCACACCCCTGAGTCAATACATGTTAGAATCAACTTTGGCAGCAATTACAGCTGATTAGTATTTCTGGGTAAGTCTCTAAGACCTTTGCTCTCCTGTATTGTATAATATTTGCACAAGCTCAAGTTGGTTGTCCCTTAAGTCTTGCCATGTCAAGTCTTGCCATGGATTTTCAAGCCGATTTAAGTCAAAACTGTAACTCTGCCACCCACTGCCTTCTTGGTAAGCAACTCCAGTGTATATTAGGCCTTGTGTTTTAGGTTATTGTCCTGCTGAAAGGTGAATTTGTTTCCCACTGTCTGTTGGAAAGCAGACTGAACGAGATTTTCCTCTAGAATTTTGCCTGTGCTTAGCTCTATTCTGTTTATTTTTATCCTTAAAAAACGTCCTAGTCCTTGCCAATGAAAAGCATACCCATAACATGATGCATCCATCACCAAGCCTGAAAATATGAACAGTGATGTGTTGTGTTGTGTTGGATTTTTCCCAAACATGACACTTCAGGACATAAAGTTCATTACTTTGCCCAATTTTTTTGCAGTTTTAATTTAGCACCTTATTGCAAAAAGGATGCATGTACAGGCTTCCTTCTTTTCACAATATGTTAGTATTGTGGAGAAACTACAATGTTGTTGATCCATCCTCAGTTTTCTCCTGTCACAGCCATTCAACTCTGTAACTGTTTTAAAATCACCATTGCCTCATGGTGAAATCCCTGAGCGGTTTCCTTCCTCTCTGGCAACTGAGTTAGGAAGGACGCCTGTGTTTTTGTGGTGACTGGGTGTATTGAAACACCACCCAAAGTGTAATTTATAACTTCACCATGCTCAAAAGGGTATTCAACGTCTGCTGTTTCTAATTTTTACCCATCTACCAATAGGTGCTCTTCTTTGCGAGGCATTGGAAAACCTCCCTGGTCTTTGTGGTTAAATCTGTGTTTGAAATTCACTGCTCGACTGAGGGACCTTACAGATAATTGTATTGTGGGGTACAGAGATGAGGTAGTCATTCAATAATCATATTAAACACTATTATTGCACAACGAGTGAGTCCATGCAACTTATTATGTGTCCTGTGTGAATTTAAGTATGCTCTCTCTAATTCTCTCTCTCTCTCTTTCTTTCTCTCTCTCGGAGGACCTGAGCCCTAGGACCATGCCTCAGGACTACCTGGCATGATGACTCCTTGCTGTCCCCAGTCCACCTGGCCGTGCTGCTGCTCCAGTTTCAACTGTTCTGCCTGCGGCTATGGAACCCTGACCTGTTCACCGGACGTGCTACCTGTCCCAGACCTGCTGTTTTCAACTCTCTAGAGACAGCAGAAGCGGTAGAGATACTCTTAATGATCGGCTATGAAAAGCCAACTGACATTTACTCCTGAGGTGCTGACTTGCTGCACCCTCGACAACTACTGTGATTATTATTATTTGACCAAGCTGGTCATTTATGAACATTTGAACATCTTGGCCATGTTCTGTTATAATATCCACCCGGCACAGACAGAAGAGGACTGGCCACCCCTCATAGCCTGGTTCCTCTCTAGGTTTCTTCCTAGGTTTTGGCCTTTCTAGGGAGTTTTTCCTAGCCACCGTGCTTCTACACCTGCATTGCATACAGCACTTTGAGATATCAGCTGATGTTAGAAGGGCTATATAAATACATTTGATTTGATTTGATTATTATGTGACTTTTTAAGCACATTTTATTTATGCTTGCAATAACAAAGGGATTGAATACTTATTGACTCAAGACATTTCAGCTTTTCATAAAAAAAAAAAAACATAATTCCAGTTTGACATTATGGTGTATTGTGTGCTGGCCAGTAACACAACATCTCTATTGAAGCCATTTTAAATTCAGGCTGTAACACAACAAAATGTGGAAAAAGTCAAGGAGTGTGACTACTTTCTGAAGGTATTGTATCTAGGGTGCACATCCCTCTTTCTCTAATACGATTGTACAAATGTTAGTTAGCTAGCTAGCGTATATTATGAACACTTGTATGAACACAGATATTGAGCAGGTGGGTTGAGAAAACAGAACTACTGTTCACTACACCTCTGACTCTGTAATGGTATGTGTTTAAAGGTTCTCCTTCCCAGAACCCCAGTCTGCCTGTATAATCAGCGTGTTACAGGCTCTACCCCTCGTTTACCAACCCAGAGAGAGAGAGAGAGAGAGAGAGAGAGAGAGAGAGAGAGAGAGAGAGAGAGAGAGAGAGAGAGAGAGAGAGAGAGAGAGAGAGAGAGAGAGAGAGAGAGAAAGAGACTAATTATAGGGGGACCCACCCCTGTTGCTAAACGACAACAATCACCCTGCTGTTTATTTTTTCATCACCGTCACACTCCCTTGCTTTCCTTACCGCTTTACCTCTTTCTCTCCTCCTTCACCTCTCTCTCTCGCTCTCTCTCCCTCTCCAGTATCTTCCTCCCTTACCCTGCAGTGCCAGAAGAAGAGGAGTACCCCATGCAATGTTTGAAACCCGGATATGAATAGCAACCACTTTAAACACCAAATGTCTTTGTCAGGATAGTGATTGCTGGGAACCATCGATCTTAGATCCACAGCTTTGAGTTGTCCAGATGAAGTTGCAGAGTTGCATAGTGTGTGTCCTCCTATCATGGATGATCCTCTTTCTATGGGATCAGAGATGATAGCCTGTGAGCTCCTCCTTGGCTATGGACGATCTCTTATGCAAGTACAGTACATGCAATAAAAAATGTCAGTCAAAACACAACTGAATGAATTACAGCTTGGGCTGACAACCACGGTTAAACGCTTCTCCACCACCACATAAAGCACAGCCGCCCGCCATACATAGGCCTACATAAATCAAAAGAAGCAATATAAATTAGAGACAAGCTCACATTAGATCCCTCAGGTTTCTCAGATCTGAGACACCAACCGAGACTGAATTGGTTACAAAAAATGTCACCCTAAGGAAAATGATACCCCCTCATCTGGGCTGAAGCGCAATTAATCAATTGTAGGACCTCTAATCTCCACGGTGACAGAGAGAGACAGACAGTTGCTGACACAGCGGGGCCACAGCTGGGCCCAGGCTATAATTGGAGACAGTAGAAAACCCTGAGTAGTCAGAGTGGCTCAGTCCTACACACTGTTCTTCACACACACACACACACACACACACACACACACACACACACACACACACACACACACACACACACACACACACACACACACACACACACACACACACACACACACACACACACACACACACACACACATACACATACACACACACACTTACAGCCATCAACAGACAGACAGACAGACAGACAGACACACACACACACACACACACACACACACACACACACACACACACACACACACACACACACACACACACACACACACACACACACACACACACACACACACACACATACACATACACACACACACTTACAGCCATCAACAGACAGACAGACAGACAGACAGACACACACACACACACACACACACACACACACACACACACACACACACACACACACACACACACACACACACACACACACACACACACACACACACAGCTATAATTGGGGTGTTTTTTCTCTGGCGGCAAGCTGAGCAGAAACCTGGAGAGCCTCAGTACTGCCCAACCTACAATTACAACATCTCCAGGGTCTCACAAGAGCCAGGAGGGGACAGGAGCCATATGCTCTGGTCTCGTTTGAGCTTTCTAAGAATGGACCAGAGAATGTCTGAACAAGCTACTGTAGGTCAATTCATGCCAGGTCATGCCAGTTCTAATTGGGTTCTACTGGGTTAGGACTACAGTAACTTTAATTTTCTGTGAAATAAATTATATTTTAATTTAGGTTCTTGGACGAATGTGAAAATAATACAAGTTACAGACTGCACCTTTAAGCCATGTTAAAATCAATCAACCAACCATCAGTCAATCACTCATTCTATTTTAGGATGTGGGATATTGGGCTATACATAAAAACTGTAGTGTCTTAAATTATCAACCAACCAGGACTAAAATACTAATAAAATCCATGAGAACAAAACTATAAAAGAGCAAAACTGGCCTTAATAAACTATACAGACTTTAAACATGACTAACTGTCTAATCTGAGGTAAAAAAAAATGATCTGGCCTTTCTGGGTCATATCATGTGGTGCCAGGGATAAAGCTTTCACCAGCTGGACCAGCAGGCACACAAACACTGGGGTAGCGTTCAGTAGGCACGAAATGAAAGAAAACGCTTTGAAACAGATGGAATATAGCCAATGAGAAAGTCCCTTTTTGTTGTGTGTTTCCAGATGTGTTCTCCTGTTTGTCCCTTAGGAACACAACACCAGGTCAACCCTAGGACACAGAGACCCAACTGGATTAAAATAGAAGCAACCACTGCCGTCCCAAATGGCTTGTTATTTACTAAACTGAGAATGAAACATACTGACAGAAAAACAAACTGGCGGTTTAAACTCTGAAAAGATAATGGCCAAATACCCGTACTTGCGTTCTAAAAAGTAGGCATTTTGGGTATTCAAAAATAGAATGTTTTATAGCATTTGATATTTCTAAAATGTTGTATGATTTAAATGTCTTGATGTCATACTTATTTAGGCTTTTCATGTAGTAGAATTATCTGAACACTATTGAGGAAGAGTCGTCTTGTCAGATCCATGTGTGTTTGACAGCAGCCTATAATTAGCTGAGGTGACAAGCTGTACCCAAATGAACGAATGGCGGGAAACAACACAATTATGCATTAAATGACGCATTCTCAGTATAGGTGAGTCTAGTAAGTTGATATTTGTTGCTTACTGCATACATTTTCACTAAACAGTATGTTCTAAATACTAAATAGTATGATGGGCGTATTATGGGCGGTTGGTAGCCTAGCAGTAAAGAAGGGGTGGTGCCAGTAACCGAAAGGTCGCTGGTTTGAATTCCCGAGCTGACTAGGTGAAAAAATCTGGCGAACAAGGCACTTAACCCTAATTGCTCCTGTAAGTCTCTCTGGATAAGAGCGTCAACTAAATGACTATAATGTAAATGTCCCGTAAAATAATAAGTACACAGTATGCAGTTTTAGTAAGTAGCCTATAGGCAAGACAGATTTCGGACACGGCCATTGGACCACATGCACTTGTCAAAACAAACAGACAAATACTCCTGAATATATCCACCTCTCAGTCTATGTATTTATTCCCTACTTTATTTTTCTTCTTCTGTTGTCATCTTTTTTCCTTTCTTTCTTTCATTCTTCCTTCTTTGAACATTGTTTCTGTGACCTCACAGGTTTAAAAACAAGAGGCCAACAGAATTCCACTGCCTGTGAATTCTTCAGGCTAAGTCCTTCAGACTACATCAACCTTGTCCTGTTTCTCTCTCGTCTCCCTTACAATTCCACTATACTGGCTATGAGCCTAGGTAGGGCCTCTGTCTTCCACGGTGCCATTATGGAGCTAAATATCTCATTGGAATTAATCACCTCTGAAAATGTACCAATCCGGTCTTGAAACTCCCCTCACTTGAATGTAACATGACAGGGAAAGGTCTAGTGAGGAAATTAACCGGTTAAACAGTAGCTCTCTCTTTAAACAGATACAGGAATCAGAACAGATGTTATGGTCAATTCAGTCACACGCACACACATACACGCACGCACACACGCACGCACACGCACACACGGGGCTAGCTACAGTAGCTGCAGCCTATATGGAGAATGAATGTCTCAACTTTGAGTCACACAGGACAAAACCATTCGGAAATAATTACAGTAGGATGTCCATAAAAGTCTGGACAGAGGACTTTCATTGATGATGGGACAGAAATAGTCGTGCTAATGTGTGGTTCTCCCTCGGTTCTAAGCTAATACCACTGTTTTCCACAGGGTCAGAGGAAGTACAGTTAGGTCGGTGAGTCAGTGAGTCAGTGAGTCAGTAAGTGAGTGAGTGAGTGAGTGAGTGAGTGAGTGAGTGAGTGAGTGAGTGAGTGAGTGAGTGAGTGAGTGAGTGAATGAGTGAGTGAGTGAGTGTGTCAGTGAGTGAGTGAGTGAGTGAGTGAGTGAGTGAGTGAGTGAGTGAGTGAGTGAGTGAGTGAGTGAGTGAGTGAGTGAGTGAGTGAGTGAGTGAGTGAGTGAGTGAGTGAGTGAGTGAGTGAGTGAGTGAGTGAGTGAGTGAGTGAGTGAGTGAGTGAGTGAGTGAGTGAGTCAGTGTGTCAGTTAGTGAGTGAGTCAGTCTGACAACTGAGGATGTTTTGTCTGACAACTGAGAGACTTCCTAATATGGATACCATACACATGAGGACATGTACATCCGGACAAAACCTCAGCCCTGTCCGAAAACCACCCCCTACACCTTCCCACTATTTGCTATGGTCATTCTCCCCACTCCCTCAACAGTCTTTACTCTGCCTCCACCCCAATGGACATGTATTTATTCATCACTGCTACAGTTGTTATGATGTATATAGTGCTATTTCTATTTCTATTGTTTTTTTTTATTACCATTTCCATTATTTTGGGGCGGCAGGTAGCCTAGTGGTTAGAGCCTAGTGGTTAGAGGTTAGAGCGTTGGACCAGTAACCAGCAGGTAGCCCAGTGGTTAGAGCGTTGGGCCAGTAACTGAAAGGTTGCTGGATCGAATCTCCGAGCTGACAAGGTAAAAATATATCGTTCTGCCCCTGAACAAGTCAGTTAACCTACTGTTCCTAGGCCGTCATTGTAAATAAGAATGTGTTCTTAACTGACTTGCCTAGTTAAATAAAGGTTAGATTTAAAATATATATATATATATATATACATTTCCCTTAGTCCTAGATGTTGGAGCTCACTGTACCCTGCAATCCCACCTGTAACCCTGAACATGTGACTATTAAACACTCTGAATCTGAACAACAATCACACCTGTAACCCTGAACATGTGACTATTAAACACTCTGAATCTGAACAACAATCACACCTGTAACCCTGAACATGTGACTATTAAACACTCTGAATCTGAACAGCAATCACACCTGTAACCCAGAACATGTGACTATTAAACACTCTGAATCTGAACAACAATCACACCTGTAACCCAGAACATGTGACTATTAAACACTCTGAATCTGCAGATCTGAGGGCTGAATGGAGTGGGTTAATTACTTGTATGTTCTTTCGTTGTGTAGTTCTGCCTCAGGGAACCCCAGCATTCCACACACCACTCTGCTGCTGTTGAGGTTCCAGCCCAGGTCACACACCTGCCTCCATCTCCCAGCATGCTTCACTTCCACCACGCCCTCAGTGATCAGGGCCCGCTTCTTAGTGTGCATCAGGATGGGCCGCAGACGCACCTCCTGGATACGCACCTTGCTGGAATACTGAGGGGGGAGGGGATTTCTTAAAACTTTGCTGTAAAAAAGTTTGATCAAGGACACTTTCAAATTCAAATGACTTAAGCGAATAAATTCCAACTGGGACAGTAAATATATAGATTGATTGGTTAATTGATTGGCATTGGCAGTATCGGTGGTTGATCAGCAAATACCAGACATTAGCAAGTACCAGAGTCATAGAGTTGGTGGTGCCCACTGTAGCTGCTTACCAGGTTGTATAGATGTTGTCTCAGGTTACGTCTACTTTACTACTAGAGGTAGCAGGGATAGAGAGTATAAGGTGCAATGCTACCTACCGGGTTGTAGTGGTGCTGTCTCGGACTGGGCCTCTCTGGAGGGTGTCCGTTCCCATGATGGGCCTGTCGGGGGTTACTGCGGCTGGCCAGGATGCTTTGCCACTGGGGCGAGACGCTGACATCCGGACGCAGGGCCACTGACTGACCATTACGTGACCCCGTGACCTGGTCCAGTCGTCGCTCCGGACTGCAGACCACGCCAAGGTCCTCAGAGTGCTTGCAATCATTGACACCCCAGCCGTTATGTTTACAGTTTTTCACAGTCTTCTCTGTGCCGTCACAACGCACGTTGTCCATCCAGATAGGACCTGGGGACCGCGGAAACAGGGTTGTTATCGGATATGGACATCAACTTGTCATGGATGGATGGATGGACGGATTAAAGTATTTACTGATTGATTGATTGACTGATTGAATCATCCATCCCTTTATTAATTCCTTCACTGATATAATAATTGATAGCCAAATTTGATAAAAATGTGCCGTAAACAGTAATAAGATGCAACTGTGGGACTAGGGAGGCTGTCTCCCCAGCTTCTGTAGGCCTCCAACACCCACGTTTACATCACCAATTACATCACCAAAATAACCCTGCAGTGAATGAGCTGAGCCTGCCACCATCATAAAGATACAAAGAAAATGTATGGAACTTCACTGCACTCCTCATTACAGTCGCTGCCTGGCAGGCTGGCGTGGCAATATACGGCCTGAGAGGAGCATTTGTTTTAGAGTAATGACAGCCTTGCCCTGCCAGCGATGTGCTACACTTGCCTTGTTTTATAGACATGCTTTATTTCCAACTTTAAATTACAATTAAAGGGAAGGGTGAGTGAAGCGACATGGCAGTAGCTAGGCTAGCTGTCTAGCACTGCCATCCTATCCTGGGATAGGCTACTGCTGTTGTGAAATATCTATTTACTAATCATGCCTGCCAGTAAAAGTCAAGTGCTTTAGAAACTGAAAGGTTTAGGAACTGAATTTTAGTTAGAATGCAGGCGCCCTCTTCACAGAATTGGAAAGATAGGCTTATGGATTAAAGTTCACCCAAATTACTAAATTATATATTGGCTTCCTTACCATGTAAGCCGTCTATGGACGAGGAATGGCAGCAATCCATGGTTTGGTTTAGTTTCCCTGGTTCTGTTTCCACATGCTAACGTTTTAGAATTTGTGGCACAAATCCGACAGATCGATATGAGCTTTTTCTGCACATCATGTTCATATTATCTATAACTGACTTTGTTAAGCTTCACATTAAATGTTGGATACTTTCAAATGATTCGGACATGATGTGTGAAAATTGCTAATATCGGTCCAATGACTTGAATGGGATTAGTGCAACAAATGCTAAAACGTTAGCATGTGGAAACAGTGACAGGGAAATGTATTGCATGTATTCCTGTCATATGTTGTCCATAGACTGCTTACAGGGTAATTTTGTAATTTGTGTCTTTTTGTAATTTTGGTGAACTATCCCTTTAACATCTGACAGCCATATAAAAAGAATGGAAGCTGACTGTCTTCTTTTAATGTACCTTTCGATTTTAAAGAGTATATTATCTGATAAAGATACATTTTGATCATTGCAAAAATGCAGCAACTGTTCTGGAACACTTACCATCACCCTCTCCATATTTGGCACTATGGGCCCACGTGATCCCGGTCTGAAAGCCCAGCTCGCGGCAAACGACTTTGGCTAGGTTGATATCCACGTCGTCATCACACACCGTCCCCCACGTGCTGTTGTGAAGCACTTCCACGCGACCCTCGTTCAGTCCCCGGGCGAAGTTTCCCGCCAGGCGCACCTTGGAAACCGGAGCGCGCGCGGTCCTGCTGCGTGGTGAGGATGACGACCGTCGGCGGGGTTCCGAAAGCGCAGAGGAGGAGAGGAAGAGGAGGAGGAGCAGAGACCTCAAGCAGATGAGGAAGATGCGATGCATCATGTCTGTGTATGGAGTGTCGTCTAGGAGATAGAGAGAGAGAGAGAATTGGGTTAGTAGAGTCATCAACATAATTGACTGAAGGAAATCAGTTGTTTATTAGTTGAGTGGATTTGATAGTATGATCAATCGTATTTTATTGAGAGATAATTTATCCCAGTTCAATATTTGCTACCCTGAAAGAAGAGGCATTATTTGGGCTCATAACCAGCAGTGGAATTGTAAGAGAGTGAGAGAGAGATGGCTATCTTCAAACAGGCCAATACTGACATCATCTGGACAGAGTTGGCCTATTCTGTCCTATTCAGAGCTGGGAGACAGGTAGGCTACAGGTAAGTGGACAGGTTAGTCTCTCTCTCTCGCTCTCAAAATACATTTCAACAACATAAAAATAAGCTGAATCCAAAGTTTACAGATACAATGAAGAGGACCTGATAGAAACCAGTCTGATATGAGCAGGATATGATGAAACTCTTTGTAGTTCCAGACATTAAAATCTGAAGTTCAACCAGAGAACTATGATTGCATTTCACATAGACATATAATTAGTCTAGAAATATTTCAGTTCTTAAGTTTTTTCAGCCCCAGATATGTACAAGTATCACCCTGGAGCTATTGAAACATATTTCACCCCAACACAGACACAGAGAGACAGGCAGGCAGACAGGCAGAAGGACGGACAGCATTGCATAATACTATAAATTGACTAAATAACTCCAAAAATGTTTGAGACATTCCCTGTATCCTCAGAAACACATGAGAATACAACTAGATCACATTGAGTTGCACAGAAGCCATAACTTTCTTTGTGTAATTACATATCAGAATACAGAATAGAGCTATTATCATACATTATGATAATTACATATCAGAATACAGAATAGAGCTATTATCATACATTATGATAATTACATTTGGAACAAAATTCCGCATTTGAATGAAACGTAATTTTTTTAAATTGATGAGGTTGATGTTAATCAAATCACGTTTATTCTTTAATCAACTAATCCAGAAACAAGCAACCACTCATGTTTAACTACCTGATAATCCCTGTATGAGAAGACACAACCAGATAAAAGCCAACATGTAAACTTAACATAAGCTACCTAGACTAATATATTTCTATGAACATGTGTATTTGAATTATACATCTAAAGCACTGCAAGGTGAATAAAAAGGGAATAAAATGAGAATAAAAGAGCAGGAGGGTGGACTCACCTGTTAGAAAGCTACAGACACAGCAGTGTTACACGTCCCAGACCGGGAGAGGAGAGAGTGACTGAGTGAACAAGTAAGTGTACCTGCTAGATGAGGTCTCTGGTCAATCTTTCTCTTTCTTCTCCTGCCTCCCTCATTCCCTCCCACATTTCTTCTCTCATGTTTTAAGAATTTTCCTGCTCACTCAGAAATGCTGACACACACACACACAATTGTTTAATTGATTTAACTATAAACATAGTTTGGGGTGTGTGTGCATTTTAAATGGTGCTGTTGGGAAATAATGATCTGTTTTCAGATACTCTCTGTGTATAATTTCACTGTTGTACATAATCCCACAAATCTCTTGTACCAATAGAGCTAAAATGTAGTCACATGTAACAAATAAAGTCTCTTCTCACAGCCCACTGTATCTCCTATAAACTCACAGGGAGACAAATCTCACTTGATAAACGGTAAAGTGATGAAACAGTTCAGTTTGTATCCTTGATTTTTCACAATGGATTACATTAATAAAATAACAATCTGCAGTACGGGAGGAGAGTCAACAGTGGGTGGATCCGAGTAATCTTCCAAACAAAAACATCCAGGTGGAATGACTGTAAATGATGTCCTACGCCTTCTTAATGGGTTCAACTAATGCAAAAGTATTCCATCCTCCATGTCCTGTGTTGACAGCATGGTACTGTTGTCTCCACAGGGAGGAGAGATAGGATTCCATCTTAATGTCAAAAACAAGCCAAACTTTTTATCACAGAAACATAATGAAATACTGGGGTAATACCTTTCACATGAAAGAAGAATCAGTGTTTGTCCTTTGAATTTATTAATCAATTTAACCATTCACATAATTCAACATGAGAGTGTATATGTCCTGTACATTCAAGATTGATTATGTGTCATGAATGAATTAATGAATGAATAAATAAGTGAATGAACCTAATCATCAAATCATTCACATCTAGAGTCACATGTTTCTGCTAGTGACACCATCAAATTCTCTTCTCTGATAGGCTGACGGTTGCCTTTACACAACCTCGGTCCAGAATGTTTTACACAACAAGTCTTCGAGGAGGCCAACATTATGTAAGTCTGTGTGTGTGTGTTGTGTAAATGCTACCAACAGGAAGTTGCTATGTCAGGAATAGTTCCAAAACGTCAAGTTCCAAGTATCCCAAAGAAGCTGAGTAAACCACAGGGTATATATTTCCTTGTTGAGCCCAACCGCAAACCAGCGTTTTAAAATAGGCCCAGCCTCCTTGTCTCTCTCTCTCTCTCTCTGCTAGTGTAAGGGTGGTAGTCAGAGATGGGAGTATTGATGAGGGTATAGCACCAGTGAGGAACGTGTGATACGTGAGAGGTGGATTTCTAAGGTCACTTGCCCTCACTTCACTGTTGGACTATCTACGTGTGGCCCCAACTTCCTGATAAAGCAGGAAGAATAAAAAGCTGTTGTTTGACCCTTTGACTTCAAATTGCAAGGTTTTGATAGACAATTGGAATCACAGCTGTTGTCTTTTATACATTGTAGTAGGCTTATATCTTCTGTATCTAAGTCTATGCATGTCGTTTCCAAGGGAGACGTCTTCAGGGGATTGTTCAGTCAATCATCATGTGTCTATACGTTAGGGATTCTTCTGGTCTTCCCCCATGAATGATATATATTTTCTAGAACTAATTTGTATATTAGCTTTCACCCTTACAATGTATGACGTACAGTATGTCTTTATGGCTTCTATATGTAATACAGCAAGTTAGTCTGTTCTGGGATCAGTTAAGTGTTCAGTAGATCACGGTTGTGGTCATTAGGGCATGCAATGGAAAATGTTTAAAAACTTTTTGCAATGGAAACAAATGTTTTTTGTGTTTCCTATTGGGCATTTCCGATAAGAAGTCCCACAGGCCCTACCTGTTTCAGTAAATGTTCTTCTATTTGGTGCCTATTTGGTCCCTCCTTCAGGTGTCCAGGTTTGTTTGTCTGCTTGTTGGAAAGGTGTTTATTTGATTTCTTACAGAATTAGCCACCTGGAATATTCTGCCCTTGACTGCTATGTTGATAAAGGTATTTCAGTGCAAGCACAAACCTCAGAGCTCCATTTTGAGAAGGACAGGGTGTATTCATAGGATTCATATTCTCATCGGCGATGACCGTAAATTCACAGGTAGACACAGATGGCATGGCTCTACAGATTTCTAAAATATTTATAAAACAGATATGTTTTCATATAAATTTCACACATAAAACGTTTGTTTCCATTGTAAAACGTTTTAAAACATTTTCCATTGCATGCCCTAATGAACACAACCGTGATCTACTGAACACTGAACAAAAATATAAATGGAAAATGTAAATTGATGGTCCCTTGTTTCATGAGCTGAAATAAAAGATCCCAGAAAATTTCTATACGCACAAAAAGCTTATTTCTCTCAAATTATGTGCACAAATGTTTACATCCCTATTAGTGAGCATTTCTCCTTTGTCAAGATAACCCATCCACCTGACAGGTGTGGAATATAAAGAAGCTGATTAAACAGCATGATCATTACACAGGTGCACCTTGTGCTGGGGCCATAAAAGGCCACTAAAATGTGCAATTTTGTCACACAACACAATGCCACAGATGTCTCAAGTTTTGAGAGAGCATGCAATTGGCATGCTGACTGCAGGAATGTCCACCAGAGCTGTCGCCAGAGAATTGAATGTTCATTTCTCTACCATAATCTCCTCTGCTCTCATCCTTCTAGACCTATCGGCTGCCTTTGATACTGTGAACCATCAGATCCTCCTCTCCACCCTCTCCGAGCTGGGCATCTCCGGCGCGGCCCACGCTTGGATTGCGTCCTACCTGACAGGTCGCTCCTACCAGGTGGCGTGGCGAGAATCTGTCTCCGCACCACTTGCTCTCACCACTGGTGTCCCCCAGGGCTCTGTTCTAGGCCCTCTCCTATTCTCGCTATACACCAAGTCACTTGGCTCTGTCATATCCTCACATGGTCTCTCCTATCATTGCTATGCAGACGACACACAATTAATCTTCTCCTTTCCCCCCTCTGATAACCAGGTGGTGAATCGCATCTCTGCATGTCTGGCAGACATATCAGTGTGGATGACGGATCACCACCTCAAGCTGAACCTCGGCAAGACGGAGCTGCTCTTCCTCCCGGGGAAGGACTGCCCGTTCCATGATCTCGCCATCACGGTTGACAACTCCATTGTGTCCTCCTCCCAGAGCGCTAAGAACCTTGGCGTGATCCTGGACAACACCCTGTCGTTCTCAACTAACATCAAGGCGGTGGCCCGTTCCTGTAGGTTCATGCTCTACAACATCCGCAGAGTACGACCCTGCCTCACACAGGAAGCGGCGCAGGTCCTAATCCAGGCACTTGTCATCTCCCGTCTGGATTACTGCAACTCGCTGTTGGCTGGGCTCCCTGCCTGTGCCATTAAACCCCTACAACTCATCCAGAACGCCGCAGCCCGTCTGGTGTTCAACCTTCCCAAGTTCTCTCACGTCACCCCGCTCCTCCGCTCTCTCCACTGGCTTCCAGTTGAAGCTCGCATCCGCTACAAGACCATGGTGCTTGCCTACGGAGCTGTGAGGGGAACGGCACCTCAGTACCTCCAGGCTCTGATCAGGCCCTACACCCAAACAAGGGCACTGCGTTCATCCACCTCTGGCCTGCTCGCCTCCCTACCACTGAGGAAGTACAGTTCCCGCTCAGCCCAGTCAAAACTGTTCGCTGCTCTGGCCCCCCAATGGTGGAACAAACTCCCTCACGACGCCAGGACAGCGGAGTCAATCACCACCTTCCGGAGACACCTGAAACCCCACCTCTTTAAGGAATACCTAGGATAGGATAAAGTAATCCTTCTCACCCCCCCCCCCCTTAAAAGATTTAGATGCACTATTGTAAAGTGGCTGTTCCACTGGATGTCATAAGGTGAATGCACCAATTTGTAAGTCGCTCTGGATAAGAGCGTCTGCTAAATGACTTAAATGTAAATGTAAATAAGCCGCCTCCAATGTAATTTTAGAGAATTTGGCAGTACGTCCAACCGGCCTCACAACCACAAACCACATGTATGGCGTTGTGTGGGTGAGCGGTTTGCTGATGTCAACATTGTGAACAGAGTGCCCCATGGTGGCTGTAGGGTTATGGTATGGGCTACGGACAATGAACACAATTTTATAGATGCATTTTTTTGCTTTTTATAGATGGCAATTTCATTGCACAAAAACACTGTGACGAGATCCTGAGGCCCATTTTTTTTAAGGTATCTGTGACTAACAGATGCATATCTGTATTCTAGTCATTTGAAATCCATAGATTAGGGCCTTATGAATGTATTTCAACTCACTGATTTCCTCATATGAACTGTAACTCAGTAAAAATCTATGAAATTGTTGCATGTTGAGTTTATATTTTTGTTCAGTATATTTTTGATTCCGTTTTAGTTGATGTGTGTGTGTGTGTGTGTGTGTGTGTGTGTGTGTGTGTGTGTGTGTGTGTGTGTGTGTGTGTGTGTGTGTGTGTGTGTGTGTGTGTGTGTGTGTGTGTGTGTGTGTGTGTGTGTGTGTGTGTGTGTGTGTGTGTGTCAAAGATAAAAACTCAGTGTTTAGGATGTGTGGTGGAGGATGGATGCAGCAGGGAGAATGTGTAACCACTAACCAGGGGGAGAAAGATAAACATAGATTACAGTGATATTGAATGCGTGGGAAAAAATCAACTGCAAGCCCTCATTCTAAGACCACATGCCGCCTAGTGTAGGATGTGTGTGTGCACGTGCCTGCCTGCATGCATGTCCCTGTGACTGTGTGAATCTAGATCCAGCAATCTAGTTGTTTGTGCCAGCCAGGCAGGCCAGGACAGGGTGTGTGAGACTGGATGCTTGAGTGGCGGTCCCTCCCTGCGTGGCTGGTAAACCAACACCGGAATAACCTAACCTAGCAGCAGTGGTGGAAAAAGTACTAAATTGTCATACTTGAATAAAAGTAAAGATATCTTAATAGAAAAGTAAAGTAAAGTGCAGATACCCCCAAAAGCTACATTAGTACTTTACACCACTGTGTAGCAGGCGTAGAAGAGTTCACACTTCTGTTTTTCAGGGTAAACAGAAGTTAGGTTTAAAATATTATATCCCTAAAAACCACTGGAAGAACAGGCCCCTGTCAGAGAGATCACACTGGAAGAACAGGCCCCTGTCAGAGAGATCACACTGGAAGAACAGGCCCCTGTCAGAGAGATCACACTGGAAGAACAGGCCCCTGTCAGAAAGATCACACTGGAAGAACAGGCCCCTGTTAGAGAGATCACACTGGAAGAACAGGCCCCTGTCAGAGAGATCACACTGGAAGAACAGGCCCCTGTTAGAGAGATCACACTGGAAGAACAGGCCCATGTCAGAGAGATCACACTGGAAGAACAGGCCCCTATCAGAGAGATAACACTGGAAGAACAGGCCCCTGTCAGAGAGATCACAGTGGAAGAACAGGCCCCTGTTAGAGAGATCACACTGGAAGAACAGGCCCCTATCAGAGAGATAACACTGGAAGAACAGGCCCCTGTCAGAGAGATCACAGTGGAAGAACAGGCCCCTGTCAGAGAGATCACACTGGAAGAACAGGCCCCTGTCAGAGAGATCACACTGGAAGAACAGGCCCCTGTTAGAGAGATCACACTGGAAGAACAGGCCCCTGTCAGAGAGATCACACTAGAAGAACAGGCCCCTGTCAGAGAGATCACACTGGAAGAACAGGCCCCTGTCAGAGAGATCACACTGGAAGAACAGGCCCCTGTTAGAGAGATCACACTGGAAGAACAGGCCCCTGTCAGAGAGATCACACTGGAAGAACAGGCCCCTGTCAGAGAGATCACACTGGAAGAACAGGCCCCTGTCAGAGAGATAACACTGGAAGAACAGGCCCCTATCAGAGAGATAACACTGGATGGATGACACAGGACAAAAGAAGGGAAAGCAGCCAAAAATACATGACCGGGACACCCAACGCAAGGCTGCGAGAGATCACACTGGACGACACAGAGCAACGGGGACTCAGGGCAGTTCGTATTACTCTGTATGTTAATCTGCGACACTACCGTTCGTATTATATATGACGTTACGTTAGGTTACATTATGAATGGAATAGCGGTCGTAAAATGTCATAAGATTTATAGGATGTATAGTGTCATATGTCTTACCTAGTCGCAAAATAGCTTACAAATTGGATAAATAACTTATGATACATTTTGGAGGACGTATGGTATTATACATCTTTCTCTGATACCAGGTTGCTTGTTGCGCTGTGACAACAAAGGAAAATTACAGGAAGAATTTATGTTAGCAGTTAAGGGAACTAACAACAATGGTTAGGATAATTTACATTAAAGGTTAGAACTTCAATGACAAAGGTTAGGTCATTTAGGTAGCAAGTTAGGTGAATTGGGTTAAGTTTAGAATTAAGCGTTAGGGTTATCTAAAATGCTACCGTTGTTGCCGACGTAACTCGAACATGAAACCTTTGGATTGCTAGACGGTCACAGATTACGCCCACCCATCCTCCCCGACCATCCTCCCTACTTTCGTCTCTGTCTAAAGTAACTAGACCATTAGTAGGTATCATACATCTTGGAGGTGCTCAGAAATACGTAAAGAGATAGAGAGGGAGAGAGAGAGAGAGAGAGAGAGAGAGAGAGAGAGAGAGAGAGAGAGAGAGAGAGAAACATCTGTGAAGACAAAGAGGAACTGACTGTTTGAGCAGGGTATGTGTAGCTAATGTGCCTGACCTAATGATTGGAAGAGGAGGTTGAAGAGTGTGTGTGTGAGAGTGAGAAAGAGTGAGCGAGAGACACAGTCTTTAAGAGTATAGTTGCTGTGGCTGAGCTCTTTCGCCATCTCCACCTCTCTAATTACGCAGCCCGGCCCTGCTCTGCCCTTAGCCACAATCAGCCAAGGCAGGCCAGAAATACATGCTCTCTCGCTCTTTCAGATACACGAAAGCATGCACACGCACACCTTTGTTTAAACATTTTTGGAATTAGGGCATGCAGTTGATTTCCCCCATGCTTTTAACAATACTGTAATCTGTATGTCTATCCTTCTCCACCTGGTTAGTGGTTACATTCTCCTTACTGCATCCACCGCACATACTAACCACAATAAACTATTATCTGTGACAAACACACACACAATCCATCCTCCATCACGCATACTAACCACCGTACGCTTTTATCTTGCTTACATACACAATCCTCCATCGTTTCCTCTCAGCTTCCTTCTGTCTGTGATGATAGGGCCACCATATAGCCCATCTGATCAGCAGCAGCTCTGAATTAGGCTAGTGAGTGTCACAGGAGTGACTTAAACCAAAATGTCAATGCCTTTTCTGGAAAACTAAATACACAAGGTATATATAAACGCTCACTCTCCCTTCAGTTTGTGTGGAGTTTAGTATTAATAGATTATACTACGCCCCCTGGTGTTAAGCAAGCTAAACCACACTCTGCGAACATAAAATAAACTCAGCAAAAAAAGAAACGTCCTCTCACTGTCAACTGCGTTTATTTTCAGCAAACTTAACGTATAAATATTTGTATGAACATAACAAGATTCAACAACTGAGACATAAACTGAAGAAGTTCCACAGACATGTGACTAACAGAAATGAAATAATGTGTCCCTGAAAAAAGGAGGGGGGTCAAAATCAAAAGTAACAGTCAGTATCTGGTGTGGCCACCAGCTGCATTAAGTTCTGCAGTGCATCTCCTCCTCATGGACTGCTCCAGATTTTCCAGTTCTTGCTGTGAGATGTTACCCCACTCTTCCACCAAGGCACCTGCATGTTCCCGGACATTTCTGGGGGGAATGGCCCAAGCCCTCACCCTCCGATCCAACAGGTCCCAGACGTGCTCAATGGGATTGAGATCCGGGCTCTTCGCTGGCCATGGCAGAACACTGACAATCCTGTTTTGCAGGAAATCACGCACAGAACGAGCAATATGGCTGGTGGCAGTCATGCTGGAGGGTCATGTCAGGATGAGCCTACAGGAAGGGTACCACATGAGGGAGGAGTCTTCCCTGTAACGCACAGTGTTGAGATTGACTGCAATGACAACAAGCTCAGTCCAATGATGCTGTGACACACCATGACCATGACGGACCCTCCACCTCCAAATCGATCCCACTCCAGAGTACAGGCCTCGGTATAATGCTCATTCCTCCGACCATCACCCCTGGTGAGACAAAACCGCAACTCGTCAAGTGAAGAGCACTTTTTGCCAGTCCTGTCTGGTCCAGCGATGGTGGGTTTGTGCCCATAGGCGGCGTTGTTGCCGGTGATGTCTGGTGAGGACCTGCCTTACAACAGGCCTACAAGCCCTTAGTCCAGCCTCTCTCAGCATATTGCGGACAGTCTGAGCACTGATGGAGGGATTGTGCGTTCCTGGTGTAACTCGGGCAGTTGTTGTTATCATCCTGTACCTGTCCCGCAGGTGTGATGTTTGGATGTACCGATCCTGTACAGGTGTTGTTACATGTGGTCTGCCACTGCGAGTATGATCAGCTGTCCGTCCTGTCTCCCTGTAGTGCTGTCTTAGGAGTCTCACAGTACGGACAATACAATTTATTGCCCTGGCCACATCTGCAGTCCTCATGCCTCCTTGCAGCATGCCTAAGGCATGTAACGCAGATGAGCAGGGACCCTGGGCATCTTTCTTTTGGTGTTTCTCAGTCAGTAGAAAGGCCTCTTTAGTGTCCTAAGTTTTCATAACTGTGACCTTAATTGCCTACCGTTAGTATCTTAACGACCGCTCCCCAAGTGCATGTTCATTATTTGTTTATGGTTCATTGAACAAGAGTGGGAAAGTGTTTAAACCCTTTACAATGAAGATCTGTGAAGTTATTTGGATTTTTTACGAATTATCTTTGAAAGACAAGGTCCTGAAAAAGGGAATCTTTTTGGGCTGATTTTACTTCTAACCCACTATAATCAGTCATCTGTGTGTTTACCATAAGCTGTAAGACTGCAGTTGAAGAGTTCGTTGACAGCCTCCTCACAGTCTTTATCCATCTTCAGCACCTGTTGCATGGCTTTCTCCACCTCACTGTACCTCTCCACACAGACAAGCACACTTACCTTCAGTGGTCTGCATAACCATATTTTATATAGTTGATAAATAACCACAAGTGCAGAATATGTACCAGAATAGGACAGTTGTGCAGTGCCATGAATACAGTGAATAGAATAGGGTGTGTACTTGTGTGAGGAGGATGACTCCACTGGTTAACATACAGTGAATAGAATAGGGTGTGTACTTATGTGAGGAGGATGACTCCACTGGTTAACATACAGTGAATAGAATAGGGTGTGTACTTGTGTGAGGAGGATGACTCCACTGGTTAACATACAGTGAATAGAATAGGGTGTGTACTTATGTGAGGAGGATGACTCCACTGGTTAACATACAGTGAATAGAATAGGGTGTGTACTTATGTGAGGAGGATGACTCCACTGGTTAACATACAGTGCATCCAGATAGTGTTCAGACCTCAGACCATTTTTTTTTTTACGTTACAGCCTTATTCTAAAATTGCTTAAATAGTTTTTTCCCCCCCCTCATCAATCTACACACAATACCCCATAATGACAAAGCAAAAACGGGTTTAGACATTTTTGCTCATTTATAAAAATACAGAACTGAAATATCACCTTTACATAAGTATTGAGACCTTTTACTCAGTACTTTGTTGAAGCACCTTTGTCAGCGATTACAGCCTCGAGTCTTCTTGGGTATGACACTACAAGCTTGGCACACCTGTATTTGGGGAGTTTCTTCCATTCTTCTCTGCAGGTCCTCTCAAGCTCGTTCAGGTTTGATGGGGAGCGTCGCTGCACAGCTATTTTCAGGTCTCTCCAGAGATGTTTGATCGGGTTCAAGTCCGGACTCTGGCTTGGCCACCCAAGGACATTCAGAGACTTGTCCTGGGATCTCCCTGTACTTTGCTCCGTTCATCTTTTCCTCGATCCGGACTAGTCTCCCAGTCCCTGCCGCTGAAAAACATCCCCACAGCATGATGCTGACACCACCATGCTTCACTATAGGGATGGTGCCAGGTTTCCTCCAGACATGACGCTTGGCATTCAGGCCAAATAATTCAATCTTGGTCTCATCAGACCTGAGAATCTTGTTAATCATGGTTTGAGAGTCC
Organism: Salvelinus alpinus; assembly: GCF_045679555.1. Classification (NCBI taxonomy): domain Eukaryota; kingdom Metazoa; phylum Chordata; class Actinopteri; order Salmoniformes; family Salmonidae; genus Salvelinus; species Salvelinus alpinus. Next base: position 89,624,908 of record NC_092088.1, on the reverse strand, counting down.
TTTAGGAGACTTTTGGCAAACTCCAAGCGGGCTGTCATGTGCCTTTTACTGAGGAGTGTCTTCCGTCTGGCCACTATCCAATAAAGGCCTGATTGGTGGAGTGCTGCAGAGTTGGTTGTCCTTCTGGAAGTTTCTCACATCTCCACAGAGGAACTCTGGAGATCTGTCAGAGTGACCATCAGTTCCCTGAGCTCAATTTAGAGTCTCATAGCAAATACTTATGTAAATAAGGTATGTATTTTTTTATTTATAAATCAGCTAAACATTCTAAAAACCTGTTTTTGCTTTGTCGTTGTAGGGTATTGTGTGTAGATTTATGATGTCATTTTTTATTTTAATTTTAAAAAAAATACATTTTAGAATAAGGCTTTCACATTACAAAATTAAGACATTTTCAAGGGTTCTGAATGCACTGTATACCATAACGGCAGGAAGAAAACAGAAAGATTGACTGAGAGGCTGAAATTATTTGAATTAATATATTATGTACAAAAGGACTCTTTGGCAGACTCTTTCACACATTTAAAATATTTGGTCAATTTGGAATGAACAGAGATTACATTGCTTGAGTTAAAAGTTTTGTGGAGTACATAGTCATTAAAAAACACTTTCTCCTGAAATTGGGACTAGAGAGAAATGGACTCATACTAAAACTGGGCTTCGCACATAAACACTTTATTATTAATTTCTATCAAACTCATAAAACATGCATTTGCCCAAATTAGTGAATACTGTGTACTTGGGATCACTGAACTAAGAAAACACACTTCTGTGAGTTTTTTAAAGATAATAGTATAGCGTTTTCTCATGTGACCTTATCCTAATATGAAGTTCTGATTTCTTTGACCAATCTCTACGAAGCCGAAAACCAGGCAACCACAAAAGAGCAGAAACTCCCACCACATTTAATAACAATTCTTTCTCTCAACAGTTACTACACAGATAGGGCTGATTTCCCAGACTAAGCTTAGTCCTGGACTAAAAATCACTTAAATGGAGAATATGCATTGTACTACTACAAACCATCCCAGAAAGTTCTAGCGGCTGGTGAGTCATTTGAATTTGAATCATATACCAACCACTATGGTCTCACAGGTAAAGCAAATATACATATAAATACTCAAATAAATAGCCTGCACTCGTCTGTACACAGTTTGAGATATAGAGTAGTGTGGACTAAGAAAAAATACTTTTCCATTTATAGTGGCAGCTACAGCTCCTCACCACGAGAGGCTTGTTTTGATTCACTGGGTCTCGGAGAAGTTATCCATTTGCATTTGAAGGCTTGAGTGACAGAATAAAGAAACAGCTTACACGTATTACCAGTGCAGACAGCCTTTGGTTGTCTACAAGCATTCTTTGGTTCAGACTAAATACTGACATGGAAGCCTTGGGTCTACAGAATGGTGAAAATCTGAAGAGGAACACAACAATGGGAAAGTAGATGTAGTTCCGTGTCCAAAGCCTCTCCCCTACAGTGTTGGGTGTCACCCTCACTCGGACAGCTCTTGACAGCTTAAAAATGACACAGGGACAGAATGACAGTCTAACGCTGCAGGGACAGACGATAGTGTGAGAAGAGCCTAAGAGGGCTTTACTGCAAAGTGGTGAACCCATTCCTGAAAACCAACCTCCAATAACTACTGTACCATTAGTAAAATCAGACAGATGTAAACCAAAGACTCAGCTAGCTTGGTCTTACATAGCTTCAGCTAGCCACTTTAGACTGCTGAGATGTACCCTCAAGCTTCGGTCTTGCCTACAGACATTCAGTGACACTGTCCTTTAATAGGACACATTGGGAAGGTGCAAGGTCTAGAGAGGGTAGATTGAAACAGAGAGCAAGAAACATATGGTTCATTTTACAAACAAGATGCTTATTTTCCAGATATTTTAAGGGCTGGCAAACTAAACTTTAAACAAACCCTGACAAACATAGAAAAAAGTTGGTGTCAGTTCTGTGTCAAAATCACCCAACAGATTTAGAGTGTGCATTTAAGCTGTTTGCCATCAGGTACAGTAGTAAAATGAAACATGGAATAATACATTGAAAAACAAGGTTCTCTGTTAAATTGGTGGTATACCTCTCTGCTCCACCCACACATTGCAATGGCCCATTTAGCTAAGGCCAATAGCACAGAGCCCATAGCCCACTGTATTGCAAGCCCTGGGCCATGTTCATTAAGGCATGACAAGGAAAACGTTTGAAAATGTGTGGCAAAGGAAAAGGAGTGTTTCATATTGGAGAAACACAGGTAGTCCCTCTCTGTTTCAGTCCTTTTAATTCCATTTGGTGCCTAACTAACATGACCATTTTAGTAGGCAGGTTACTTAGCAGCGAGGCAGAGTGGAAGGGAGGAGCCTCTCTTAGGGATGAACTGAAACGTCAGGTTGAATCTGCTGCAGGCTGGATGGCTGCTGGGTCTTTGGTGTGGTGGTCTGGGTGGTTATTGGTTCTCCTTTGGTGTGGAGAGCATGGCCGGGCCTGGTCCGTTCTGGTCTGGTGGTATTGGCATGGGAAGAGAGAGACATGGATGGGAGATGAGGATGAGGTGGAGAGCCCAGTTCCCTATGCCACAAACCCCAGACAGTAATAGTACTGATGTTAGCCGTAGGGCTAGCTGTAAGGCTATCAAGGTTTTAAGGCTTCAAGGTGTTGAGGTTCGTTGCCATGCAAAGCCTAAAGGCCCAGCTGTAGTCAAGGGGGACTGCTGATGTCTTCTGGTCCATTATTACAGTCATAATGCTCTTCTATTATAGCACTCATTATGCTGTCCTCCATTTTATTAGTCTGAACATTCGCCTCCATCACAACAACAAGTCCTACACTGTCCATTTAATATTGAGTCCATCGTCATAACGGGGTCCCAGTTTTTTATAGAAGGCCAGAATTGAGGAGGAAACATTTCACGGTGAAGTCTACACCAGTTGTATTGGGTGCATGTGACAAATAAAAATGTATTTAATTTGAAACGGTGCTCAGGGCTGCCAGGGCTTCCTGTCTTTGCCACTCTGTTCAGCAATGTGTTTGTAGCGACACTTGTCCCCAAAATGGCAGCCGGTGGTCCTCCAGAAGTAACACTCGTCTCCGTTCACTGGGCCACAACGTCTGGGACTGGAGAAGGGGCAAGAAGGTTAGAAGGTTACAAAAATTAGATTTTGGGATGAAATTATACAAAATGTTAAAGTGGGCCACGTAGCTCATCGTCAACGGATTTCCTCTTGCTTTATTTTAAAGGGATACTTCATGATTTTGGCAATGAAGCTCTTTATCTACTTCCCCAGAGTCAGATGAGGGCTTTTCATATGGATTTTTTAACAAGATGGTGCTGCTGAGTACGGCTGTTTGGGAGGCCCGAGATTGTGTTTTTGAACACCTGTAATCTAGGGCAAAGAAAATATCATAACAAATGTTTTTTTTAACATAGTGGTGCAGAGGTGGCACTGGTGGCACTGCGCCTACATTCTTTGGGTTGAACCCTGAGTTTAACTTGTGGAATACATTTTTATGTCTCTGTGTGCAGTTGCTAACTAGCGTTAGTGCAATTGCTAACTAGCATTAGCACAATGACTGGAAGTCTATTGTAACTGCTAGCATACTAGTAGATACCATTGACATCCAGTCATTGCACTAAGGCTGGTTAGCATTGGCTCGTGAAACTACCTCCAACTTTTTTCATACTGGTTCCAGACATAAAAAGGGTATCAATGAGTTCATCTGACTCTGGAGAAGGGATAACTATTCCACCTTTTGCAGTTTTAGGTTAAGTGCCTGTGGGAGGGGGGGGGGGGGGGGGGTTCACCTTTCACAGATCTCAGCTTTAAAAGGGTGTTTTCTTACCCAGCAGCTGCCTGTTGCAATGCAAGGGGGCTGGTCTTGAGGGGGATGGGCAGAACCCTCTGGCTGCGGTGGTCTGGGTAGCGAACCACCAACCTTGTGTTCTCTATACTGTAGCCCTGTGGGGGAACACACATACTAATACATTAAGGTCAATAGAATAGAAAGTTAAAACATAGACATACAAAATAAAAAACTGAAAAAAGCCACAGCATCTTTTGAAGGCCACTCACGTTGAGTTTCTCCATGGCCCTCGATGCCATGTTGGCGTTCTTGAAGTTGACGAAGGCACAGAACCGCTCGTGGAGAACTCGTATGCTGTCTATCTCCCCGTAAGCTTTAAAGAGGTCCAACAGGTGTTTCTCAGTCAGCTCAGCGGTCACGTTCCCCACCCAGAGAGACACACACGGGGACCTGAAGGAGGAAGAGACATCACTTATGTCCACAGACATCAAGTTACACATACTTGTCCACACCAAATAAGGAAATCAAAAATGTATGTTTTCTATTTGGGGCCATGACCCCTGACCCTTATTGGGTCAACGAGATTGGCTAATATCCACCTACCCTGGCAAGCCCAATGAGGAATCCTGGCTCACCACTGAGGAAAGAGATTAGACAACTGAATTAGATCACACAATATTTTTTTAAGTATGACCTACATTTCAGCAATAGCTCATAAATGTGTTCCTTTCCTTCCCATGTCATTTAAATTAGACTAATTCCTGACATTGCTGCCCTCTAGGCTTAAGAAGAGAAAGTGCATGTTTTTCCATACCACTGGCACAGCCTGCACAGTGGTGTTTGTCCTCACCCCTAGAAGCCTCAGGTGAGGTCAGCACAGCCTGTAGAGTGGTGAATCGCTCCAGCAGAGAGACACTCTGCCCCTCCTCAAAACCCAGATCCTAGAGACAGAGACGAGTGTGAGACAGAGCGAGAGGGAGAGCTTCCACCTAAAAGGAAGCGATTCCCAAACCTTCCATGACAAAGCCATCACCTAAAGAGAGATTAACCTGGAGAAGAGTCCCCTTAGCAAGCTGGTCCTGGGGCTCTGTTCACAGACACAAACAGACACCCCAGGACAGCAACACAATTAGACAACCAAATCATGAGAAAACAAAAAGATAATTATTTCCAATGTGTCAAGTAATTAACAAAAAACAGAGCAAACTAGAATGCTATTTGGCCTTAAACAGAGAGTACACAGTGGCAGAATACCTGACCACTGTGACTGACCCAAACTTAAGGAAAGCTTTGAATATGTAGACTCAGTGAGCATAGCCTTGCTATTGAGAAAGGCCGCCATAGCCTGTCTTCTCTTGAGAGTGAATTTTGATAAACTCCCATATCTACTGGGTGAAATACCACAGTGTGTCACGTTTGTCGTATTGAGGAGACCAAGGCGCAGCGTGATATGAATACATTCTTCTTTTAATAACGGAAGAACACTGAACAAACAAAGTAACAAAAACGAACGTGAAGCTAAATAGAACGGGTGCTGACATGCAACTCCACATAGACAACTACCCAGAAAACCTAAAGGGAAAATGGCAACCTAAATAGGATCCCCAATCAGAGACAATGATAAACAGCTGCCTCTGATTGGGAACCAATTCAGGCCACCATAAACCTACATTACCTAGACATACAAAATCCCCATAGATAAACAAAACCCCTAGACAAGACAAAAACACACATACCCACCCTCGTCACACCCTGACCTGACCAAAATAATACAGAAAATATAGAAAACTAAGGTCAGGGCGTGACACAGTGTGCCATCACAGCAGCAAGATGTGTGACCTGTTGCCACAAGAAAAGGGCAACCAGTGAAGAACAAACACCATTGTAAATACAACGCATATTTATGTATTTTCCCTTTTGTATTTTAACCATTTGCACATCGTTACAACACTGTACAGTCGTGGCCAAAAGTTGAGAATGACACAAATATTCATTTCCACAAAGTTTGCTTCTTAAGTGCCTTTAGATATTTTTGTCAGATGTTACTATGGAATACTGAAGTATAGCTACAAGCATTTCATAAGTGTCAAAGGCTTTTATTGACAATTACATGAAGTTGATGCAAAGAGTCAATATTTGCAGTGTCGACCCTTCTTTTTCAAGACCTCTGCAATCCGCCCTGGCATGCTGTCAATTAACTTCTGGGCCACATCCTGACTAATGGCAGCCCATTCTTGCATAATCAATGCATGCAGTTTGTCAGAATTTGTGGGTTTTTGTTTGTCCACCCGCCTCTTGAGGATTGACCACAAGTTCTCAATGGGATTAAGGTCTGGGGAGTTTCCTGGCCATGGACCCAAAATATCGATGTTTTGTTACCCGAGCCACTTAGTTATCACTTTTGCCTTATGGCAAGGTGCTCCATCATGCTGGAAAAGGCATTGTTCGTCACCAAACTGTTCCTGGATGGTTGGGAGAAGTTGCTTTCGGAGGATGTGTCGGTACCATTCTTTATTCATGGCTGTGTTCTTAGGCAAAATTGTGAGTCAGCCCACTCCCTTGGCTGAGAAGCAACTCCACAGATGAATGGTCTCAGGATGCTTTACTGTTGGCATGACACAGGACTGATGGTAGCGCTCACCTTGTCTTCTCCGGACAAGCTTTTTTCCGGATGCCCCTAACAATCGGAAAGGGGATTCATCAGAGAAAATGACTTTACCCCAGTCCTCAGAAGTCCAATCCCTGTACCTTTTGCAGAATATCAGTCTGTCCCTGATGTTTTTCCTGGAGAGAAGTGGCTTCTTTGCTGCCCTTCTTGACCCTAGGCCATCCTCCAAAAGTCTTCGCCTCACTGTGCGTGCAGATGCACTCACACCTGCCTGCTGCCATTCCTGAGCAAGTTCTGTACTGGTGGTGCTGAATCAACTTTAGGAGACGGTGCTGGCGCTTTCTGGACTTTCTTGGGCGCCCTGAAGCCTTCTTCACAACAATTGAACCGCTCTCCTTGAAGTTCTTGATGATCCGATAAATGGTTGATTTAGGTGCAATCTTACTGGCAGCAATATCCTTGCCTGTGAAGCCCTTTTTGTGCAAAGCAATGATGACTGAACGTGTTTCCTTGCAGGTAACCATGGTTGACAGAGGATGAACAATGATTCCAAGCACCACTCTCCTTTTGAAGTTTCCAGTCTGTTATTCGAACTCAATCAGCATGACAGAGTGATCTCCAGCCTTGTCCTCGTCAACACTCACACCTGTGTTAACGAGAGAATCACTGACATGATGTCAGCTGGTCCTTTTGTGGCATGGCTGAAATGCAGTGGAAATGTTTTTTGGGGATTCAGTTCATTTGCATGGCAAAGAGGGACTTTGCAATTAATTGCAATTCATCTGATCACTCTTCATAACATTCTGGAGTATATGCAAATTGCCATCATACAAACTGAGGCAACATACTTTGTGAAAATTAATATTTGTGTCATTCTCAAATTTTGGCCACGACTGTATATATGCACATAATATGACATTTGTAATGTCTTTATTCTTTTGGAACTTCTGTGAGTGTAATGTTTACTTTTGCAGCCCACGAGAGTGGGCGAGAGAGCGCGACAGAGCGGGCGCGACAGAGCGGGCGGGAGAGAGAGCGAGACAGAGCGGGAGAGAGAGCGAGACAGAGCGGGCGAGAGAGAGAGCGAGACAGAGCGGGCGAGAGAGAGAGAGAGAGCGCGTCAGAGCGGGCGAGAGAGAGAGCGCGACAGAAAGGGCGACATGTTCCCTGTATCTAATATTAGGTTTTTGGTTGAATATCTGATAACATTCAGTATCAAAAATATTCAAAAATAGAGAAAGGGAGCAAATACTTTTTCACGGCACTGTACATGGAACAGCTGTGTGAGTAGCAGTGTGAAAAAGCACTAAACCTAAACTCCAGTCTTCCCGTCCTCCGCTGCTTTTCATAAAAGAAAGGAGACTAGGAAACAGTTTAGGAGATCTGTAACTATAGCTATACATTGCCATTTCCCATACGTATCATGAGCACGTTGGTAGCACATAGCCACGTGTGTGTGTATTCAAAGATGTGTGTGTTCACCATAAGCTGTAAGACTTTGCAGTTGAAGAGATCGTTGACAGCCTCCTCACAGTCTTTATCCAGCTTCAGCACCTGTTCCATGGCTTTCTCCGCCTCACTGTACCGCTACACACACACATACACACACTTAGGAGGTCAAGACTCCTCAAGCCTGCATAAACATATATTATATAATTGGTAAATAATCACTATACAGAGAATTTGCATCCTATAGAATACAAAAGAACAGGAGAGGACAGTTATGCAGTCTGTGGTCCACCTTCATCCCAATGAGTGCACTGCCCTTGCGGAAGTGTCCTTTAGGCCAATCAGGTGCCAGCTGGATGGACCTCTCAGCATCAGACAGGGCCTGGGGGTACTGCTCCAAACAGCTATAACAGTACGACCGGTTCCCAAAGAACCTGGACGGACAGACAGATAAACACACACGGAGACACACACACACACACACACATACAGAGACACACACACGGAGACACACACACACACACATACAGAGACACACACACGGAGACACACACACACATACAGAGACACACACACGGAGACACAGAGGGTAAACTGTGGTTTATTGTCTATGTCGTACTGTACCAATGTATTGATGTCGGCTAGACACAGTCAGTCTCCAGTATCTATGCTGCAATAGTTTGTGTCGGGGTGCTGTTATATCTGGTGTAATTCTCCTGTCTTATCCGGTGTCCTGTGTGAATTTAAGTATTCTCCCTCTAATTCTCGCTCTCTCCCGCTCCCGGAGGACCTGAGCCCTAGGACCATGCCTCAGGACTACCTGGCCTGATGACTCCTTGCTGTCCCCAGTCCACCTGGTCGTGCTGTTTTCTAATATTTCTCTCTACAGCACCTACGGTCTCGAACTCTCAATGCTCGGCTATGAAAAGCCAACTGACCTGTTACACCCTCGACAACCACTGTGATTATTATTATTTGACCCTGCTGGTCATCTATGAACGATTGAACATATTGGCCATGTACTGTTATAATCTCCACCCGGCACAGCCAGGAGAGGACTGGCCACCCCTCATAGCCTGGTTCCTCTCTTTCTTCCTAGGTTGTGGCCTTTCTTGGGAGTTTTTCCTAGCCACCGTGCTTCTACATCTGCATTTCTTGCTGTTTGGGGATTTAGGCTGGGTTTCTGTATAGCACTGTATAGCACTTTGTGACATCTGCTGATGTAAAATGGGCTTTATAAATACATTTGATTGATTGATATTAGGACAGGGACACATTTGTTGTTGTTTTGGCTTTGAAATGATACAATGAGTATGAGGTTAAATTGTAGACTGTCAGCATTCATTTGAGGGTATTTTCATCCATATTGGGTGAACCGTTCAGAAATTACAGGACTTTTTGTACATTTTAAGGGAAGAAAGGTATTGGGACAAATTCACTTGTGTACTAAAGAAATAAAAAGTGAAGTAGTTGGTTCCATATTCCTAGAACACAGTGACTACATCAAGCTTGTGACTCCGCAAACTTGTTGGATGCATTTGCTGTTTGTTTTGGTTGTGTTTCAGATTATTTTGTGCCCAATAGAAATGAACGGTAATTAATGTAGTGTCATCTTGGAGTCACTTTTATTGTAAATAAGAATAGAATGTTTCTAAACACTTCTACATGAATGTGGATGCTACCATGATTACGGAAAATCCTGAAGTAATTGTGAATAATGATGAGTGAGAAAGTTAAGAGGCATAAATATCATACCCCCCCAAAAATGCTAACCTCCCCTGTAACAACAAAAAAGGTGTCACTGTCCTAATACTTTTGGAGCTCACTGTAACTAGCGTATTGAGGTCAGAGGTCATGCTGTAGTAAGTGATATAATGCAGACATATAACGATGTGATATTACCTGTAATCCTTTGGGTCGTATCTGATGGCTTCTGTAAACATAACGATGGCTTGAGAATACTGTCCCTCCTGCACCAGCTTGATCCCTTTTTCTACAGGGCACATACACAGCCAGAGGCTCAAATGTACAAACAACATCTGAGCATGTTTGCACAGCAAGGTGTGTGTGTGTGCACCCGTATGTGTGTGAGGGTGTGTACAGAGAGTAGTGTGTGTAATTGATCACTGCCTAACGCTGCCACACCTGGATGGATGGATAAACGCACACACTCACCTGTCAACGAGGCGCTTCTCTTAGTCACAGCATCTGTTCCATTCACCTGAAGAAGCCAGAACATGTTCCCGAAAAAGTAAGGCAAACACATTAATTTGTTCGCATATTAGCTCCCTAGAGTTTGTCCTACCTAGGAATATGTTTATTGTCACTGTAACCTGCAGCTTTAGGCCTAGGTTGCTGTTATAACATGCTAATAAGCACTTTGTGGAAAAGTGTTAGATAAAAAGCACGTAGGCCTAGGATACATCAGTAAAATGTGACTGACTTTCTAGGAAATGATATATATATATAAATAAATAAAACTGTTGGTAACCTCTGACCCAGTGACACGACTGACCGTGCTCTAGCCTGTGCACTGAGGCAGTGTATGTGTATCCATGTATATGTATGTGTGAGACTATGCAAGGTCAAACACATAAACGTTCCAATAACTGTTTACCATGCCATCCAGATGCAGAGTTCACCTCACCTTAGGGAGGACATTGAACCTGCCACGACCTACAGATATCAACACGATGGGAGACCAGATAAAAGCCTTTTGCTTATTCATGACAAGATTGTTGGAGTTGGATGAATAATATTTTTATATAAACATACAGTACCAGTCAAAAGTTTACACCTACTCATTCCAGGGGTTTTCTTAATTTTACTATTTTCTGCATTGTAGAATAATATTGAAGACATCAAAACTATGAAATAACACATATAGTAAGATGGTGCCGAAGAGGATGGCTGACGTTTTAATGTTCCTAACCAATTGTGCTATTTTGTTATTTTTATAGCTTATTTTTTAAACTTATTTTGTACATAATGTTTCTGGTACCGTCTCTTATGACCGAAAATAACTTCTAGACATCAGAACAGCGATTACTCACCACGAACTGGAAGAAGCGTTTTCCTTCAACGAGTCTGACGAGAAAGATATACTGCTCTCCCGGGAACAGGCCCAGATCCCTGCCATTTGCGTGAAGAAAAGACGGAGGAAAAGAGGAAGCAGATCACGCTGCCTTCTGAGAATCTATAGGCGAGCGAGTAAACTCCCACTGCCAACCGTCCTACTTGCTAACATGATTATCCTACCAACAGGACATTAAGAACTGTAATATCTTATGTTTCACTGAGTCGTTGCTGAACGACGACACAGATAATATAGAGCTGGAGGGATTTTCAATGCACCGGCAGAACAGAGAAGCTACGTCTGGTAAGACGAGGGGTGGGGGTGTGTGTCTTTTTGTCAATAACAGCTCGAGGTATTGCTCGCCTGAGGTAGAGTACCTTATGATAAGCTGTAGACCACACTATCTACCAAGAGAGTTCTCATCTAAACTATTTGTAGCCGTCTATTTACCACCACAGACCGATGCTGGCACTAAGACCACGCTCAACCAACTCTAAGGCCATAATCAAACAAGAAAATGCTCACCCAGAAGCGGCACTCCTAGTGGCCAGGGACTTTAATGCAGGCAAACAAATCAGTTTCACCACATTTTTACCTGCATGTCACACGTGCAACCAGAGGGAATTTTTTTTATAAAAAACCTACAGACCACCTTTACTCCAAACATAGAGATGCATACAAAGCTCTCCCCCGCCCTCCATTTAGGAAATCTGACCATAATTCTATCTTCCTGATTCCTGCTTACAAGCAAAAACTAAAGCAGGAAGTACCAGTGAGTCGCTCAACACGGAAGTAGTCAGATGACGCGGATGCTACGCTACAGGACTGTTTTGCTAGCACAGACTGGATGAATCCTGGGAACACATTCCAATGGCTTTATCAATAAGTGCATCGACGGCATCATCAACACAGTTACCGTACTACATATCCCAACCAGAAGCCATGGATTACAGGCAACATCTGCATTGAGCTAAAGGCTAGAGCTGCCACTTTCAAGGAGCGGGACACTAATCCGGACACTTATAAGAAATCCGCTTTGCCCTCAGATGAACCATCAAACAAGCAATACAGGATTAAGATTGAATCCTACTACACAGTCTCTGACCCCCTGCCAATGTGGCAGGGCTTTGAAAACTATTACAGACTACAAAAGGTACACCCAGACGCGACCTGCCTAGTGACGCAAGCCTATCAGACGAGCTAAATGCCTTTTATGCTTGCCTCAAGGTAAGCAACACTGAAGCATGCACAAGAGTACCAGCTGTTCTGGATGACTGTGATAATGCTCTCGGTAGCCGATGTGAGCAAGACTTTTAAACAGGTCAACATTCACAAAGCCATAGGGCCAGATGGATTACCAGGACATGTACTCAAAGCACGCGCGAACTAACTGGCAAGTGTTTTCATTGACATTTTCAACCTCTCCTTGTCTGAGTCTGTAATACCTACATGTTTCAAGCAGACCACCATAGTCCCTGTGCCCAAGGAAGCGAAGGTAACCTGCCTAAATGATTACCGCCCCATAGCACTGGACAGTAATCAAAAGTGCTTTAAAAGGCTGGTCATGGCTCACATCAATAGCACCCTCCCGTATACCCTAGACCCACTCCAATTTGCATACCGCCCCAACAGAGCCACAGATAACGCAATCGCACTACACACTGCCCTTTCCCACCTGGACAAAAGGAACACCTATGTGAGAATGCTGTTCATTGACTACAGCTCAACGTTCAACACCATAATGCCCACGAAGCTCATCATTAAGCTAAGGACCCTGGGCTGAAAACACCTTCCTCTGTAACTGGATCCTGGACTTCCTGACCGGCCACCCCCAGCTGTTAAGCGTAGGCAACAACACGTCTGGCACGCTGATCCTCAACACTGGGGCCCCTCAAGGGTGTGTACTTAGTCCCCTCCTGTACTCCCTGTTCACCCACGACCACATGGCCAAACACGACTCCAACACCATCAATAAGTTTGCTGACGACACAACAGTGGTAGGCCTGATCACCGACAATGATGAGACAGCCTATAGGGAGGTGGTCAGAGAACTGACAGTATGGTGGCAGGACAACAACATCTACCTCAGTGTGAGCAAGACAAAAGAGCTGATCGTGGACTACAGGACGAACAGGCCTCCATTAACATCAACGGCCTGTAGTGGAGTTTCAGGTTCCTTGGTGTCCACATCACCAATGAGCTATTATGGTCCAAACACACCAAGACAGTCGTGAAGAGGGCACGACAAAACCTTTTCCCCTCGGGAGACTAAAAAGACTTGGCATGGGTCTCCAGATCCTCAAAAAGTTATACAGCTGCACCATCGAGAGCATCCTGCCCGGTTGCATCACCGCCTGGTATGGCAACTGCTCGACATCTGACCGTAAGGCACTACAGAGGGTGGTGCGTTCGGCCCAGTATACCAGGTGGTGTCAGAGGAAAGCCCATGAAATTGTCAGAGACTCCAGTCACCCAAGTTATAGACTGTTTTCTCTGCTACCGCACAGCAAGCAGTACCGGAGCGCCAAGTCTAGGACCAAAATGCTCCTTAACAGCTTCTACCCCCAAGCCATAAGACTGCTGAACAATGAATCAAATAGCCTCCGGACTATTACATTGACGACCCCCCCCTCCATTTGTTTTGTACACTGCTGCTATTAGCTGTTTATTATCTATGCATAGTCACTTCACCCCCACCTACATGTACAAACCATCAAGCGCTATGTTGAAACTGGCTCTCATGAGGACCGCCACAGGAAAGGAAGACCCAGAGTTACCTCTGCTGCAGAGGATAAATTCATTAGAGTTAACTGCACCTCAGATTACAGTCCAAATAAATGCTACAGAGTTCAAGTAACACACACATCTCAACATCAACTGTTCAGAGGAGACTGCGTGAAATCAGGCCTTCATGTTCAAATTGCGGCAAAGAAACCACTACTAAAGGCCACCAATAAGAAGAGACTTGCTTGGGCTAAGACACACGAGCAATGGACAGTAGACCAGTGGAAATGTGTTCTTTGGTCTGATGAGTCCAAATTTGAGATTTTTGGTTCCAACCGTCGTCTCTTTGTGAGACGCAGACAGGACAATGTTTTGCAGCAGTTTTGCAACAGGACAATGACACAACACATCTCCAGGCTGTATAAGGGCTATTTGACCAAGGAGGAGAGTGATGAAGTGCTGCATCAGATGACCTGGTCTCCACAAATCACCCGACCTCAACCCAATTGAGATGGTTTGGGATGAGTTGGACCGCAGAGGGAAGCAAAAGCAGCCAACAAGTGCTAAGCATATGTGAAAACTCCTTCAGACTGTTGGAAAAGCATTCCAGATAAAGCTTGTGGAGAGAATGCCAAGTGTGCAAAGCTGTCATCAAGGCAAAGGTGGCTACTTTGAAGAATCTCAAATATTAAATACTTTTTTGGTTACTTCATGATTCCATATGTGTTATTTTATAGTTTTGATGTCTTCACTATTATTCTACAATGTAGAGAATAGTAAAAATAAAGAAAAACCCTTGAATGAGTAGGTGTGTCCAAACTTTTGAGTGGTACTGTACGTCTCAGCTACCATTACACAATAACTGCGTTTCTTGGACATACCAGTCGTTTACAATTCAACTGAGAGTGGCAGAAGTGAAATGTTACAATTGACCCCGTATGCGGGGTTAAACGTAACAGGCTGCACGGCAGTGTTAATTTTGTCAACAATAACTATGACGAAAAATATTAGTCAACAACCTGTTTTTCCCTGATGAAAACTAATGACAAAAACTAAATTGTTGCGTTTATATTTTTGTTCAGAATATTTTCATAAACTATACCAATCAAAAGACCTCATCTTACTGAAAAATGATACATCATTAGACACATGGGGAATGTTCCACAGGACAATCCAAAAAAGAGAGCTGGCAATTTAGAATGATAGTAAAAGGTATGATAGTATTTTTTTTTCTTCAATAATCACATCTATTAGTTCCTATTTTAACTCTAGACTAAGGCGTCCAATTTACCCCTGGTCTCCCCTATTACAGTAGACAGTTAACACTCCTACTACTGACAGCAACCTATTGCCAACACACAGTAAACAGATACTATACCTAGTTATCCTTAGACCCCGACCCCACACTCCTACCACAGTAAATAGATACTGTACCTAGCTATCCTTAGACCCCGACCCCACACTCCTACCACAGTAAATATATACTGTACCTAGCTATCCTTAGACCCCGACCCCACACTCCTACCACAGTAAATAGATACTGTACCTAGCTATCCTTAGACCCCGACCCCAAACTCCTACCAGAGTAAATAGATATTGTACCTAGCTATCCTTAGAACCCACACTCCTACCATAGTAAATAGATACTGTACCTAGCTATCCTTAGACCCCGACCCCAAACTCCTACCACAGTAAATAGATATTGTACGTAGCTATCCTTAGACCCCACACTCCTACCACAGTAAATAGATACTGTACCTAGCTATCCTTAGACCCCACACTCCTACCACAGTAAATAGATATTGTACCTAGCTATCCTTAGAACCCACACTCCTACCACAGTAAATAGATACTGTACCTAGCTATCCTTAGACCCCACACTCCTACCACAGTAAATAGATACTGTACCTAGCTATCCTTAGACCCCGACCCCAAACTCCTACCACAGTAAATAGATACTGTACCTAGCTATCCTTAGACCCCGACCCCACACTCCTACCACAGTAAATAGATACTGTACCTAGCTATCCTTAGACCCCACACTCCTACCACAGTAGATAGATACTGTACCTAGCTATCCTTAGACCCCACACTCCTACCACAGTAGATAGATACTGTACCTAGCTATCCTTAGACCCCACACTCCTACCACAGTAGATAGATACTGTACCTAGCTATCCTTAGACCCCACACTCCTACCACAGTAAATAGATACTGTACCGAGCTATCCTTAGACCCCACACTCCTACCACAGTAGATAGATACTGTACCTAGCTATCCTTAGACCCCGACCCCACACTCCTACCACAGTAAATAGATACTGTACCTAGCTATCCTTAGACCCCACACTCCTACCACAGTAAATAGATACTGTACCTAGCTATCCTTAGACCCCGACCCCACACTCCTACCACAGTAAATATATACTGTACCTAGCTATCCTTAGACCCCACACTCCTACCACAGTAAATAGATACTGTACCTAGCTATCCTTAGACCCCACACTCCTACCACAGTAAATAGATACTGTACCTAGCTATCCTTAGACCCCACACTCCTACCACAGTAAATAGATACTGTACCTAGCTATCCTTAGACCCCACACTCCTACCACAGTAGATAGATACTGTACCTAGCTATCCTTAGACCCCACACTCCTACCACAGTAAATATATACTGTACCTAGCTATCCTTAGACCCCGACCCCACACTCCTACCACAGTAAATATATACTGTACCTAGCTATCCTTAGACCCCACACTCCTACCACAGTAAATAGATACTGTACCTAGCTATCCTTAGACCCCACACTCCTACCACAGTAAATAGATACTGTACCTAGCTATCCTTAGACCCCACACTCCTACCACAGTAAATAGATACTGTACCTAGCTATCCTTAGACCCCACACTCCTACCACAGTAAATAGATACTGTACCTAGCTATCCTTAGACCCCACACTCCTACCACAGTAAATAGATACTGTACCTAGCTATCCTTAGACCCCGACCCCACACTCCTACCACAGTAAATAGATACTGTACCTAGCTATCCTTAGACCCCACACTCCTACCACAGTAGATAGATACTGTACCTAGCTATCCTTAGACCCCACACTCCTACCACAGTAAATAGATACTGTACCTAGCTATCCTTAGACCCCACACTCCTACCACAGTAGATAGATACTGTACCTAGCTATCCTTAGACCCCGACCCCACACTCCTACCACAGTAAATAGATACTGTACCTAGCTATCCTTAGACCCCGACCCCACACTCCTACCACAGTAAATAGATACTGTACCTAGCTATCCTTAGACCCCACACTCCTACCACAGTAGATAGATACTGTACCTAGCTATCCTTAGACCCCGACCCCACACTCCTACCACAGTAAATAGATACTGTACCTAGCTATCCTTAGACTCCGACCCCACACTCCTACCACAGTAAATAGATACTGTACCTAGCTATCCTTAGACCCCACACTCCTACCACAGTAGATAGATACTGTACCTAGCTATCCTTAGACCCCACACTCCTACCACAGTAAATAGATACTGTACCTAGCTATCCTTAGACCCCACACTCCTACCACAGTAAATAGATACTGTACCTAGCTATCCTTAGACCCCGACCCCACACTCCTACCACAGTAAATAGATACTGTACCTAGCTATCCTTAGACCCCGACCCCACACTCCTACCACAGTAAATAGATACTGTACCTAGCTATCCTTAGACCCCGACCCCACACTCCTACCACAGTAAATAGATACTGTACCTAGCTATCCTTAGACCCCACACTCCTACCACAGTAGATAGATACTGTACCTAGCTATCCTTAGACCCCACACTCCTACCACAGTAAATAGATACTGTACCTAGCTATCCTTAGACCCCACACTCCTACCACAGTAAATAGATATTGTACCTAGCTATCCTTAGAACCCACACTCCTACCACAGTAAATAGATACTGTACCTAGCTATCCTTAGACCCCACACTCCTACCACAGTAAATAGATACTGTACCTAGCTATCCTTAGACCCCGACCCCAAACTCCTACCACAGTAAATAGATACTGTACCTAGCTATCCTTAGACCCCGACCCCACACTCCTACCACAGTAAATAGATACTGTACCTAGCTATCCTTAGACCCCACACTCCTACCACAGTAGATAGATACTGTACCTAGCTATCCTTAGACCCCACACTCCTACCACAGTAGATAGATACTGTACCTAGCTATCCTTAGACCCCACACTCCTACCACAGTAGATAGATACTGTACCTAGCTATCCTTAGACCCCACACTCCTACCACAGTAAATAGATACTGTACCGAGCTATCCTTAGACCCCACACTCCTACCACAGTAGATAGATACTGTACCTAGCTATCCTTAGACCCCGACCCCACACTCCTACCACAGTAAATAGATACTGTACCTAGCTATCCTTAGACCCCACACTCCTACCACAGTAAATAGATACTGTACCTAGCTATCCTTAGACCCCGACCCCACACTCCTACCACAGTAAATATATACTGTACCTAGCTATCCTTAGACCCCACACTCCTACCACAGTAAATAGATACTGTACCTAGCTATCCTTAGACCCCACACTCCTACCACAGTAAATAGATACTGTACCTAGCTATCCTTAGACCCCACACTCCTACCACAGTAAATAGATACTGTACCTAGCTATCCTTAGACCCCACACTCCTACCACAGTAGATAGATACTGTACCTAGCTATCCTTAGACCCCACACTCCTACCACAGTAAATATATACTGTACCTAGCTATCCTTAGACCCCGACCCCACACTCCTACCACAGTAAATATATACTGTACCTAGCTATCCTTAGACCCCACACTCCTACCACAGTAAATAGATACTGTACCTAGCTATCCTTAGACCCCACACTCCTACCACAGTAAATAGATACTGTACCTAGCTATCCTTAGACCCCACACTCCTACCACAGTAAATAGATACTGTACCTAGCTATCCTTAGACCCCACACTCCTACCACAGTAAATAGATACTGTACCTAGCTATCCTTAGACCCCGACCCCACACTCCTACCACAGTAAATAGATACTGTACCTAGCTATCCTTAGACCCCGACCCCACACTCCTACCACAGTAGATAGATACTGTACCTAGCTATCCTTAGACCCCACACTCCTACCACAGTAAATAGATACTGTACCTAGCTATCCTTAGACCCCACACTCCTACCACAGTAGATAGATACTGTACCTAGCTATCCTTAGACCCCACACTCCTACCACAGTAAATAGATACTGTACCTAGCTATCCTTAGACCCCACACTCCTACCACAGTAGATAGATACTGTACCTAGCTATCCTTAGACCCCGACCCCACACTCCTACCACAGTAAATAGATACTGTACCTAGCTATCCTTAGACCCCGACCCCACACTCCTACCACAGTAAATAGATACTGTACCTAGCTATCCTTAGACCCCGACCCCACACTCCTACCACAGTAGATAGATACTGTACCTAGCTATCCTTAGACCCCGACCCCACACTCCTACCACAGTAAATAGATACTGTACCTAGCTATCCTTAGACCCCGACCCCACACTCCTACCACAGTAAATAGATACTGTACCTAGCTATCCTTAGACCCCACACTCCTACCACAGTAGATAGATACTGTACCTAGCTATCCTTAGACCCCACACTCCTACCACAGTAAATAGATACTGTACCTAGCTATCCTTAGACCCCACACTCCTACCACAGTAAATAGATACTGTACCTAGCTATCCTTAGACCCCGACCCCACACTCCTACCACAGTAAATAGATACTGTACCTAGCTATCCTTAGACCCCGACCCCACACTCCTACCACAGTAAATAGATACTGTACCTAGCTATCCTTAGACCCCGACCCCACACTCCTACCACAGTAAATATATATTGTACCTAGCTATCCTTAGACCCCGGCCCCACACTCATACCACAGGAGATACTGTACCTAGCTATCCTTAGACCCCACACTCCTACCACAGTAGATAGATACTGTACCTAGCTATCCTTAGACCCCACACTCCTACCACAGTAAATAGATACTGTACCTAGCTATCCTTAGACCCCACACTCCTACCACAGTAGATAGATACTGTACCTAGCTATCCTTAGACCCCACACTCCTACCACAGTAAATAGATACTGTACCTAGCTATCCTTAGCCCTGACACTACCACCAGAGCAGACAGTTAGCCATCAACACTCTTAGTGCAGACAGCAAGTAATCACCAACACTGCTATAACAGCTATCAAACAGCAAGCTTTCACCAACTAGCTAGCTACCTAGCTATCCTTAGACCCCGACCCCACACTCCTACCACAGTAAATATATACTGTACCTAGCTATCCTTAGACCCCACACTCCTACCACAGTAAATAGATACTGTACCTAGCTATCCTTAGACCCCACACTCCTACCACAGTAAATAGATACTGTACCTAGCTATCCTTAGACCCCGACCCCACACTCCTACCACAGTAAATATATATGATACCTAGCTATCCTTAGACCCCGACCCCACACTCCTACCACAGTAAATAGATACTGTACCTAGCTATCATTAGACCCCGACCCCACACTCCTACCACAGTAGATACTGTACCTAGCTATCCTTAGACCCCGACCCCACACTCCTACCACAGTAGATACTGTACCTAGCTATCCTTAGACCCCACACTCCTACCACAGTAGATAGATACTGTACCTAGCTATCCTTAGACCCCACACTCCTACCACAGTAGATAGATACTGTACCTAGCTATCCTTAGACCCCACACTCCTACCACAGTAGATAGATACTGTACCTAGATATCCTTAGACCCCACACTCCTACCACAGTAGATAGATACTGTACCTAGCTATCCTTAGACCCCACACTCCTACCACAGTAGATAGATACTGTACCTAGCTATCCTTAGACCCCACACTCCTACCACAGTAGATAGATACTGTACCTAGCTATCCTTAGACCCCACACTCCTACCACAGTAGATAGATACTGTACCTAGATATCCTTAGACCCCACACTCCTACCACAGTAGATAGATACTGTACCTAGCTATCCTTAGACCCCACACTCCTACCACAGTAGATAGATACTGTACCTAGATATCCTTAGACCCCACACTCCTACCACAGTAAATAGATACTGTACCTAGCTATCCTTAGACCCCACACTCCTACCACAGTAAATATATACTGTACCTAGCTATCCTTAGACCCCACACTCCTACCACAGTAGATAGATACTGTACCTAGCTATCCTTAGCCCTGACACTACCACCAGAGCAGAAAGTTAGCCATCAACACTCTTAGTGCAGACAGTAAGTAATCACCAACACTGCTATAACAGCTATCAAACAGCAAGCTTTCACCAACTAGCTAGCTACCTAGCTATCCTTAGCCCCAACAACACTTCTACAACGCAGTGACTTCTAGATGGCAAGATATCCTAAGTCTCACAGCAGACAGCTAGCTAGCTATCATCAACACACCTACCACAGAAACATCTTTAACCCCAACAACACTCCTACCAGTGCAACTTCTAAGTAGCTAACTAGCTAGTTATCGTTGCCACAACTCTTAGAGACAGACATCAACAAAACACCCACCACAGCAACCAGCTAGCTAGATATCCTGGCTAGCACCACTCTTACCATAGCAACTAGCCAGCAAGGTAGATATCCCAATGCTCACGATCCACTTACCTCTCTGGTTCTGCCCTCATTCTCCTTGGACTTGCGACCAGGTTTGGTCCAGCCTTTTGGCCTGATGTGGCTAGCAGCGTTGGCAAAGAACGCACAGCTCACATCCCACTCCGGTTCCTACAGTAGAGAGACAAAAATAAAGAAATCATATGTGTGAGAGAGAGAGAGTGGTTTACTAAAGTTACCCATCAGTGTGTATTAAGACTCCTCAAGTAGAGACGGCTCCCCTAAACTAGCCTGGGTAGCTTCCCAGACTGTTTCTTGACTCAACAACACTACATAATTGGCCTGGTTCCATCTCAGTTTGTGCAGTCTTTACAATTCCTATAGTCATTGTCACAGACAGCACAAGCAGACCTGGGACCAGGCTCTTACGCCATTGCCAAGATGAAGGAGTCAATCTATCCCTACCTCTTCAGAGTGTCGTGCAGCGGTCTTCTGGGGTACTTTAGTCCCCGAGGGGGCTGGGGATGGGGCGGGAGGCTCCTTGGAGCAAGGAATGGCTGCTCTATCCTCTTTTTCTTCTTCTTGCTCCTCCTCCTCAAGCTCAGAATCGCTCTCATCTGCTTCCTCCTCCTCAGATTCACCACCATCATCATCCTCATCTTCAGCGTCCTGGTAAACACACACAGTTAGAGAGAGCATATCATAACCTAGCTGGAATGCCAACTGTCCATTCCTTTTTATAACAACCATTCCTTTCCATACAAACCATTCCTTTTTTTGATTACTGCAAATTAGGGTGCTAATCGTCATATGATTCAGATTAATTTAGAAGACATGTAATATTGGTTTGGAGTTTACCTGCTCGGTGCTCTCAGGCATCTTTACCTGCTCCAGCTTCTTGCGCTCCCGTTGACGCTGAGAGAAACATAGAAACAGCATCACGCATCAGGAATACAGATGACTATGTTGTTCACTATGGACAGAGCAGGTCTCATGTATTTTAACTAAACACTATGGCTCAGGAGGAGTAGGTGTGTGTGTGTGCGTGTGTTGCTCACCTTCCTCTTGGCTCTGCGTCGCTCCACTCTGCGTTTGGCCTTCTCCTCCTCACTCAGACTGTCCTCTCCACTGATGTCCTGTTCCTTAAAGACATTATCTGGTACTACTGTATACGTTCTAGCCAGTAGTTCTGAAAGTAGTGGTCCTTGAAAATTGCATACTACGTCACATTTGTGAAGATATGTGCACCACATCATTGCTCTCCCTCTACTATGTGTGTGCAACACTTGTTGGCTGTCACTCAAATGTTGAGGGACTGAAGCTCATTGGCTAGAAGTCAAATTGCTAGGAGGCTGGTACCCGTGGGGGAAAATGTAGGGGAAAATGGTGCAGCACATTTTGTAGCTAATTGAGGTAAGACAGTAATTCTGCTCATAGATTATGCATGTATGAACTACACATTGGCACATCCAGCCCAAAGCGGGAGGTTTAAAAAAATACTCAGTCATCGCCTAAGTTCCAGAGCATGCCTTTTAACTTTAAGACCACAATGCTCCGAACACTCAAACATACATTGTCCTTCAGTGTAACATGTCCTTACCTCTGACTAATAGTGTCACATCATTTTCAGGAAAATCATTGGAGATTCCTGCAAAAAATATGATTTGAAGATGATTACCTTACCTGAGACAGTGTGACGTCATCAGTGGGGTCAGGGGTTGCTGCGCCACACTCCATCTCCTCCTGACCCTGGGCACTGGGGGCTTCTGGGCAAAAAACAAAAACATACGAGTGTACAAAACATTAGGAACAACTTCCTAATATTGAGTTGAACCCCCATTTGCCATCAGAACAGCCTCAATTAATCAGGGCATGGACTACAAAGTGTTGAAAGCATTCCACAGGGATGCTGGCCCATGTTGACTCCAATGCTTCCTTTCCTCAGTTGTTTCAAGTTGGCTGGATAACCTTTGGGTGGTGGACCATTCTTGATACACATGGGAAACTGTTCAGCGTGAAAAACTCTGCAGCGTTGCAGTTCTAGACACACTCAAACCTGTGCGCCTGGCACCTACTACCATAACCCGTTCAAATGCAATATTTTGTCTTGCCCATTCACCCTCTAAATGGCACATATAGACAATCCATGTCTCAATTGTCTAAAGGCTTAATAAACCTTCTTTAACCTGTCTCCTCTTCTTCATCTACACTGATTGAAGTGGATTTAACAAGTGACATCAATAAAGGATCATAGCTTTCACCTGGATTCAGGTGGTCAGTCTGTCATGGAAAGAGAAGGTGTTCCTAATGTGTACATCAGGGTTCTATTCATACGTTACATGCTCAAAGAGGTAAGCCAATCAATGTCTGATATAGAGAATTGGTTGAAACCTAGCTAACATTAACAGAACTGTGCGGTCAGATACAGGCTTGAACCAGGTCACGGCTTCGCTGCCATCGGATTCAAGTCAGTCTGTCACGCACATAAGTCTGAACAGTTCCTTCTGCAAAAAGGAGAACTGAGAATATATATCATTTTTTTTATATTGTTTATGGTCAAAGCCTTAAAACAGGGGTGTCAAACTCATTCCATGGAGTAGTGTCCATAGTGTCTGCTGGTTTTTGGTTTTTATCCTGTCAATTAAGACCGAGACAATTAGATGAGGGAAGTTCCTTACTACCCAGTGACCATAATTATCAATCAAGTCCAAGGGGGGAGCGCAGAAACTCTGCCCTCTGTGGAATGAGTTTAACATGCATCTTACACCGACAGGATTCAATCTTCTGTGTTTTACATTTCAAGCTCTGAATTCTGATGGAGACCAATGGATCAAAACGAGGACATTAAAAATGAAGAAGTGAAACAGCAGTCAAGAGGTGTACATGTGACTTCTCTAGAAATACAGCGCATTCGGAAAGTATTCAGACCGTGACTTCTTCCACAGCCTTATTCTAAAATTGATTAAATTGTTTTTTCCCCTCAATCTACACACAATACCCCATCATTTGGCAAATGTATAAAAAAATACTAAACTGAAATATACATAAATATTCAGACCCTTTACTCAGTACTTTGTTGAAGGACCTTTGGAAGCGATTACAGCCACAAGTCTTCTTGGGTATGACGCTACAAGCTTGACACTCCTGTATTTGGGGAATTTCTAACATTCTTCTCTGCATATCCCATTCAAGCTCTGTCAAGTTGGATGGGGAACGTCGCGGCACACCTATTTTCAGGTATTTCCTGAAAATAGGATGTTCGATCGGGTTCAATTCCGGGGTCTGGCTCGGCCACTCAAGGACATTCAGAAACTTGTACCGAAGCCACTCATGCGTTGTCTTGGCTGTGTGCTTAGGGTCATTGTCCTGTTGGACGGTGAACATTCACCCCCAGTCTGAGGTCCTGAGCGCTCTGGAGCAGGTTTTCATCCAGGATCTCTCTGTACTTTGCTCCGTTCATCCTGACTAGTCTCCCAGTCCCTGCCGCTGAAAAGAATCTCCACAGCATGATTCTGCCACCACAATGCTTCACTGTAGGGATGGAGCCAGGTGCACTCCAGACGTGACGTTTCGCATTCAGGCCATCTTGTTTCTCATAGTCGGAGAGTCCTTTAGGTGCCGTTTGGCATAATCGAAGCGGGCTGTCATGTGGCTTTAACTGAGGAGTGGCTTCCGTCTGGTCATTCTACCATAATGGCCTAATTGGTGGTGCTGCAGAGATGGTTGTCCTTCTGGAAGGTTCTCCCAAGTACACTGAAGCTCTATCAGAGTGACCATCGGGTTCTTGGTAACCTCCCTGATCAAGGCCCTTTTCCCCCTGATTGCGCAGTTTGGCCGGGCGGCCAGCTCATTAAATATTGATGGAGGCTACTGTGTTCTTGGGGACCTTCAATGCTGCAGAAATGTTTGGGTACCCTTCCCCAGATGTGTGCCTCAACACAAACCTGTCTCGGAGCTCTACGGACAATTCCTTCGACCTAATGGCTTAGTTTTTGCTCTGACATGCACTGTCAACTGAGGGAGCTTATATAGACAGGTGTGTGCCTTTCCAAATCATGTCCAATCAATTGAATTTACCACAGGTGGACTCCAATCAAGTTGTAGAAACATTTCAAGGATGATCAATGGAAACAGGATGCACCTGAGCTCAATATTGAGTCTCATAGTAAATGGTCTGAATACTTATGCAAATAAATGTTTTTTATTTTATTTATTTATTATTTATTTATTTATTCGCTTTGTCATGTTTTTTCTTTTCTTCCTTCAAATATTTTAGAATAAAGCTGTAATGTAACAAAATGTCTGAATACTTTCCGAATGCACTGTATGCCTAGCTGTGACACCAATCTGTGCCTTTCCACAACTTTGTCCCTGTTTTTTTTTTTAAGATCCTTGGTGCTCATGATTGAGTGTTTGCTTTGCAAGTCACTACTAGCAGACAGAACCTACAGGAACTGCTGAATGAATCCTGAAATCATGTGAATCAATACAATTTAACACAGGTTGAGGCCAATAAACGTGGTGTGTGATTCTGAATGTGATTGGTTAGCCCTGAGCTAATTTAGGATTGCCATTACAAGGTGGGTGGACGCTTACAGTACAGTACGCAACCAAGCTATTCCATTTATTGATTTTCAAAAAAATACATTAAAAAATGTCACTTGTGCGGTAGGATGTGTAGATCAAAGAGTGTTAAGTATTTTAATTCCATGCTATAAGGCAACAAAAGTTGAACATTTTGAAAGGGAGTATAGACTTTCTATAGGAACTGTATTTTTAGATTTGGATAATTTTTTCTGCCTTGTGTAAGTTTTAGAAACATTGGCTTGTGCCTTGAAATTCCGTTACCAAAAACCCACTCATCTTTAAGATATTTTCTCATTTCTCTCCCTCATGAGGGACAATAATGAAAGTTAACAGAAGTAACAAGTAAAGGTAGACAATTAGTTAGTGTTTTTACTGATATACATTTTTCGTTATAAATGATTAAGTCAAATAAAATGTATTTGTCACATGCTTCATAAACAACAGGTGCTGTGAAATAGTTATGGGTCCTTCATCAACAATGCAGAGTTATGATAGTGATTAAAAAAGTTACTTTGAAAATCACCAAAATCAGTGACGGATTTCTGCAATTGAATTGGCTACAATGGGAAATCATAGAAGTCAAACCACAGTTGGGTTCACAAGTTTGGACAGCACAGTAGAGCAGAGTATTAGTTCAGTGCAGTACAGTTCAGCACAGTACACAGTAGGGCACACGAGTTGAGAACACTATAATGTACTGTACTATACTTTACTGTGCTCAACTGTACTGATCTCTACCGTGTCGTAATTTGATGTCCAAACTGGTGAAACATAGACATCTATGATTGTTTCAGATTTGGTCCGGACCAACAAAATGTGGTCTTGTTTGAGAGCAGAGCTCATTAAAATAATAGCCAGTGTGTAGAATAATACCCAGATATGCAAAGGAGGATATTTCATATGTATACTTTAGTGTACCTATTTAGGATACATCACCATGAAGAGAATGACATTCATATCCATAATTATGCATTTCTATGTTGTACAGATCAGGGACCCATGATGAAATTCCGTTACCGGGTGTAAATCCACTTCACTTACTCAATAAACCAAATAGATTTTTTCAATGTCAAGGTGTGGTGTCATAGATGACACCCCATTGTTTCGGCTGACATCGTTGAATCTTAATTCAGAGCAGATATTAAACAGAGTTTTTTAAACATTTTGGGACTTTACAGAAATTCTGTTACCAAACTTTGCATCTGCACAGTTCTTCCAGTAAGTGTGTTTCTGTAAAAATGTCAATGTAAATTGTTAAAAGGAGTCCTTGTGTATAGCGTTGTATAGTTTGTTAAACTTTTAAATCAATGTTTTTTGTTTGGTATACATTCTAAGTGAAAAATCTAAGTCCTTCAATGGGCAACAAAAAACATGGTTATGCACTGGGCAACAACAGACAGTGATTCACTTGACACAAAACAGAGTTCAGTGGTTAAGGAGTGAAACTGATTGTTGTGGAATCATGTGTCATTTGCCTACAGTTTGTCTGAGGGGAGACAATAGGGAAACTGAAATAACAGAAGGAAATGAGCTCCGATGGGATGGGTTGACATGGAAACTAGAGGTTGACCGATTAATCGGAATGGCCGATTAATTAGGGCCGTTTTCAAGTTTTCATAACAATCGGTAATCTGCATTTTTGGATGCCGATTATGGCCGATTACATTGTAATCCACGAGGAGACTGCGTGGCAGGCTGACCACCTGTTACGGGAGTGCAGCAAGGAGCCAAGGTAAGTTGCTAGCTAGCATTAAACTTATCTTATAAACAATCAATCTTAACATAATCACTAGTTAATTACACATAGTTGATGATATGACTAGTTTAACTAACTTGTCCTGCGTTGCATATAATCAATGCGGTGTCTGAAATTGTGTCACTTCTCTTGCGTTCAGTGTAAGCAGAGTCAGGGTATATGCAGCAGTTTGGGTCGCCTGGTTCGTTGCGTTCTGTGTAAGCAGAGTCAGGGTATATGCAGCAGTTTGGGTCGCATGGCTCGTTGCGTTCTGTGTAAGCAGAGTCAGGGTATATGCAGCAGTTTGGGTCGCATGGCTCGTTGCGTTCTGTGTAAGCAGAGTCAGGGTATATGCAGCAGTTTGGGTCGCATGGCTCGTTGCGTTCTGTGTAAGCAGAGTCAGGGTATATGCAGCAGTTTGGGTCGCATGGCTCGTTGCGAACTGTGTGAAGACCATTTCTTCTTAACAAAGACCATCATTAATTTGCCAAAATTTTACATAATTATGACATAACATTGAAGGTTGTGTAATGTAACAGCAATATTTAGACTTATGGATGCCACCCGTTAGATAAAATACGGAACGGTTCTGTATTTCACTGAAAGAATAAACGTTTTGATTTCGAAATGAGTTTCCGGATTTGACCATATTAATGACCTAAGGCTCGTATTTCTGTGTTTATTTTTTTAAATAATTAAGTCTATGATTTGATATTTGATAGAGCAGTCTGAGCGGTGGTAGGCAGCAGCAGGCTCGTAAGCATTCTTTCAAACCACACTTTCCTGCGTTTGCCAGCAGCTTTTTGCAATGCTTAAAGCACAGCTCTGTTTATGACTTCAAGCCTCCCGAGATTAGGCTGGCAATACTATAGTGCCTATAAGAACATCCAATAGTCAAAGTATATGAAATACAAATGGTATAGAGAGAAATAGTACTATAATAACTACAACCTAAAACTTCTTAACTGGGAATATTGAAGACTCATGTTAAAAGGAACCACCAGCTTTCATATGTTCTCATGTTCTGAGCAAGGAACTTAAACTTTAGCTTTTTTACATGGCACATATTGCACTTT
The DNA here is from genome assembly GCF_045679555.1 of Salvelinus alpinus. Lineage (NCBI taxonomy): Eukaryota > Metazoa > Chordata > Actinopteri > Salmoniformes > Salmonidae > Salvelinus > Salvelinus alpinus. The sequence continues at coordinate 89,596,117 of NC_092088.1, read as the reverse complement.
TACTTTCTTCTCCAAAACTGTGTTTTTGCATTATTTAAACCAAATTGAACATGTTTCATTATTTATTTGAGGCTAAATACATTTTATTTATGTATTATATTAAGTTAAAATAAAAGTGTTAATTGTTCATTCAGTATTGTTGTAATTGTCATTATTACAAATATATATACACTGCTCAAAAAAATAAAGGGAACACTTAAACAACACAATGTAACTCCAAGTCAATCACACTTCTATGAAATCAAACTGTCCACTTAGGAAGCAACACTGATTGACAATAAATTTCAGATGCTGTTGTGCAAATGGAATAGACAAAAGGTGGAAATTATAGGCAATTAGCAAGACACCCCCAAAAAAGGAGTGATTCTGCAGGTGGTGACCACAGACCACTTCTCAGTTCCTATGCTTCCTGGCTGATGTTTTGGTCACTTTTGAATGCTGGCGGTGCTCTCACTCTAGTGGTAGCATGAGACGGAGTCTACAACCCACACAAGTGGCTCAGGTAGTGCAGTTCATCCAGGATGGCACATCAATGCGAGCTGTGGCAAAAAGGTTTGCTGTGTCTGTCAGCGTAGTGTCCAGAGCATGGAGGCGCTACCAGGAGACAGGCCAGTACATCAGGAGACGTGGAGGAGGCCGTAGGAGGGCAACAACCCAGCAGCAGGACCGCTACCTCCGCCTTTGTGCAAGGAGGTGCACTGCCAGAGCCCTGCAAAATGACCTCCAGCAGGCCACAAATGTGCATGTGTCTGCTCAAACGGTCAGAAACAGACTCCATGAGGGTGGTATGAGGGCCCGACGTCCTCAGGTGGGGGTTGTGCTTACAGCCCAGCACCGTGCAGGACGTTTGGCATTTGCCAGAGAACACCAAGATTGGCAAATTCGCCACTGGCGCCCTGTGCTCTTCACAGATGAAAGCAGGTTCACACTGAGCACATGAGCACATGTGACAGACGTGACAGAGTCTGGAGACACCGTGGAGAACGTTCTGCTGCCTGCAACATCCTCCAGCATGACCGGTTTGGCGGTGGGTCAGTCATGGTGTGGGGTGGCATTTCTTTGTGGGGCCGCACAGGCCTCCATGTGCTCGCCAGAGGTAGCCTGACTGCCATTAGGTACCGAGATGAGATCCTCAGACCCCTTGTGAGACCATATGCTGACACATGCACATTTGTGCCCTGCTGGAGGTCATTTTGCAGGGCTCTGGCAGTGCACCTCCTTGCACAAAGGCGGAGGTAGCGGTCCTGCTGCTGGGTTGTTGCCCTCCTACGGCCTCCTCCACGTCTCCTGATGTACTGGCCTGTCTCCTGGTAGCGCCTCCATGCTCTGGACACTACGCTGACAGACACAGCAAACCTTTTTGCCACAGCTCGCATTGATGTGCCATCCTGGATGAACTGCATTACCTGAGCCACTTGTGTGGGTTGTAGACTCCGTCTCATGCTACCACTAGAGTGAGAGCACCGCCAGCATTCAAGAGTGACCAAAACATCAGCCAGGAAGCATAGGAACTGAGAAGTGGTCTGTGGTCACCACCTGCAGAATCACTCCTTTTTTGGGGGTGTCTTGCTAATTGCCTATAATTTCCACCTTTTGTCTATTCCATTTGCACAACAGCATCTGAAATTTATTGTCAATCAGTGTTGCTTCCTAAGTGGACAGTTTGATTTCATAGAAGTGTGATTGACTTGGAGTTACATTGTGTTGTTTAAGTGTTCCCTTTATTTTTTTGAGCAGTGTATATATAATTTAAAAAACTTTTTTAAAATAAATATTATATTTATTTTCTAGATCTGTGTCTAAGGGCAGCCTCTAAGTGAAACATGTGTAAGCACAGGTGTGGGAGTTCTGTAGAAACAAATCAAAATGTATTTATAAAGCCATAAAGCCATTTTTATCAGCAGATGTCACAAAGTGCCTATACAGAAACCCAGCCTAAAACCCCAACAGAGTTTGTGTGAGCCTAGTAAATGGTGGGACAGGGTGAATATGAGTTTAATGATGATGCAGATCATGAGATCTCTGAGTGTACACACAGAGACAAGAAGAGGGCGGGTGGAGACGGTTGGTATCCATATATAGAACATCTGCTATGATCAAACCAACACACATCAAAATCGTATTTATCGGTCTCTGTACTAGAGGCTAAAATTAGTGCTGGTGTTTAGCTTGGCTGTTATTTAATTTAGGAAATCTGTTAGAATGTATTCCCACGCATAAGAGAGATATTTGACTGTATACAAATGTAAGCAAGTTTGAAATTATTATGTTTTAGTCAAATGCTATATTTGTTTGTGCTTCTTGCGGTCAATTTGCATTTTACAAATTATTTCTAATTATGTTCCGGCCCCCTGACCATCAGCTCAAGAAAAAGAGAAAAAAAAACATATTTTCTAAATGACTTCAAATGGCTGAACAGGGACAAAGTCATCCAACAATATGTTCTGGGAGGGCAGGGAAGGTCTGGGGAGCTGGTTGACCTGTGAATGTCACAGCCTCATCATGACTAGGGCCCGCAGAGTCCCTTCCCTGAGCCGAGTTCAAACTTCTTAGGGGAGAAGGGAAGACATTTAAAGGGATAGTTATATGAAAAATGTATATCTTTATGGTCTTCTAACCTCAAAAGGAGCTCAGTGAAAAGTAGTCACATAAATACACCTTTTGAAAGGTATATATCTTCTTCTTTTTTTTCTTCTTCAGAAAGCTGTTCCTTTAATCTAAACGGCCATGATGTCAGTGGGGTACAAGTCCAATGATGAATATAATACTAGAGTGGTTGATGTCATAAGTTCCCCTCACATGACAGTATGCTGATTTCCTATTGGGCTGCTAGGGGTCAGGTCAGGGCCACTGTGTCAGTTCATTCTTCCTGGAAGACACCAGGACAAATATACAGGTAATGGGATACAGATACAGATACAGTGGGCATGTTTAGTAGGGCACAATGTAGCAAAATGTTTCCAAAATGGAAAGTGAACAGGGGGGACGTTTAGCTAAAACACTGGATTGACATCCATACATAGACCTGTACACTGTTGAAATGTCCATCTCCTCATTGTGGAAGATCTGTGGCGTTTCTTGCAGTAGTTCCCACGCGCACACACACAAACACCAACGGTGACTAACTATCCGTCTGTGACTCACCACCAGACCATATAGGGATGGAGTAAATCTCAGCATCTGGTCCCATCCAGAAACCCTGAGATCTGAGAGGACAGGATAGACGTAGACTAAACACTAGGCAATATGGCAAAAACTCCACCCAGTCCTAATTTTATGTCAGTGTCCGGCCTGCTACTTAAATGGCAGGACACGCATGTTCTTACTGCACCGTCTGAGTACCCATTACCTGCTAAATCATACTGTTCCTTCAATCCCCATCATAAAGGAATGTTCTCTGTCCAACAAATTATCCAGATCTGATGCCAATAGCAACAAAAGATCCGGTGTTTACCTCTTGAAGGAAATTAGTGGTGCTGAAAGGGGATTTTGCTGACACAAGAATGTAAAATATACAGTATATCATCCCAAACTGTGGGAGGCTAGCTACACCATCTAGCTAAATACGATACTCAGCCTCCCTCGTCATCGCTATTCACACACTACCCAAATCAGAGCTCTCCGACTCTGCCCTGTCCCAGAGAGCTATGCTTACTGTGTGCAGGCTTTCGTTCCAGCTTAGCACTAACAACCCCAGCACTCATTTTGGACTCATCATACTCTATAATTGTACCTGCTAGACATTTGCATGACTGAAATCATCTACCATCTCAGATCACAGGTGTGTGAGAAAGCGCAAAATTCTACCATGAGAGATTGTTGGGTCGTTCCGCCACAAAAAAGCACCAGAAAGAGGATTGACTGCCACCATCTCAAGATTGTTCGGGAATCATTTCTGTAGTTAGAAAAATATTAGATTAGCATTACAACATTTCGTTTAAATATATTTTGATCTCTGAAAAATTAAGCTAATTGATTTCTCCCAAATTGGCCATTTTAAATGATTAGATTCATATAAAATAAATATAGTACATAACATCCAATTTGGACCAAAAATAATTAAATCTAACAATGAGCAAGACATGAGGATTCCAACAACCAGTATATATAATCAGTTCTCTATGTTTGACAAGTAGTATTGAGCTGCAGCTTAGAGTCTTATTTCTTTATCCTATGTAAATTGAAAAGTCTTGTCTCTGTCTTTTCCGTTTTGCGTCGGACCTCAGAAAGACTAGCTGTCGCCATTGACATCGGTTAATGGGGATCCTAATAAAATAAAATAAACAATGCACTGTACCTACCTACGTAATTACCACATGTCATCAAGTTACTCAGGAAAAAAAATTAAATACAATAAATGGGGAACAGAGCTGCAAGCTACACTTTCTGCGACTGGAATCGGGCCTAGACAAAGAGATCTGAAACCAGGGGATTCAAGGAGCTACTTTGTAATCACAGCTTTTTTATTGAACCTTTATTGAACTATTAAAGTCAGTTAAGAACAAATTCTTATTTACAATGACGGCCTACACTGGCCAAACCCTAATCCAGACGATGCTGGGCCAATTGTGCGCCGCCCTATGGGACTCCTAATCATGGCCGGTTGTGATACAGCCTGGAACCGAACCAGGGTCTAGTGACGCCTCCAGCACTGACATGCAGTGCCTTAGAGCGCTGTGCCACTCGTACTACCCAACATGTTGTGGCGAATTTAGAGCGAGAGTAAAGTTAGTGATCAAAAAGAAAAGAGGAACAGCATGTCAGTATTTAGCACAAATGAGAAGGGGGAAAGTATTTAGTCTCTGTCAGTGGAGGCTGCTGAGGGGAGGACGGCTCATAATAATGGCTAGAATGGAGCGAATTAAATGGCATCAAACGCATGGAAACCCTGTGTTTGATACCATTCCACCTGGTCCACTCCAGCCATAACTGGGGAAGAGGGGCTCCTGGTAAAGGTGCCACCAACCTCCTGTGCTCTCTGTGTATCATGTTATGTAACTAATCTCTGATATCTACAAGAGAAAGAAAAATTGTCGACAAATTTTTTTGAGGAAAACTTGTAGAAAGTTTAAACATTTTGAAAATGTTATGTGGTTCCCGCAGTTGGGTTGGTTGGGGCAGTGGTGGGTTTGATTCCCATATGGGCCACAAACTGAATACCGTAAAACTTAAAATAATAGCCCAGGTGTTTGCTTAAATCACTGAACAGAACGGGGCAATTTTTGAGCCAGGCATCTAGCATCTATTTATTTAATTCACACAACCTTTTGCATAGTTAAATTGTTTATTTCCAGCATTTTAATCTATTTATTTATTTTCTGCACTAATGCATGATCATTTACACACTGTAACTAGGTTTCCATCCAATGGGTGACAGATTTACCTTGACACCCAAAAGTACTCGTTACATTTTGAATGCTTAGCAGGACAGGAAAATAGTCAAATTCATCACTACTGCCTCTAATCTGGCAGACTCACTTGTAAATTATGTGTGAATGTTGGAGCGTGCCCCTGGCTATCCGTAATATAAAAAAATGTGGCTGGTTTGCTACATATAAGGAATTTGAAATTATACTTTTACTTTTGATACTTAAGTATATTTTAAACCAAATCATTTTACTCAAGTAGAATTTTACTGGGTGACTGACTTTTACTTGAGTCCTTTTCTGTCAAGGTATCTTTACATTTACTCAAGTATGACAGTTGGGTACTTTTTCCACCACTCCCCATGTGTAAATGTAACTGGGAGTAAGTGTAGTTTGTTGGCTGGAGGCACACAGTCATAGGGATCTGTGCAAACCTGCTACAGTAATGGCGTTTTCACACATAGTTTGACTATTTGTTATATTGTATTTTTTCCATTTGGTCCGGTTGGAACTAAAATTCCAAAATAAAACCGAGTACTTGCAAGTCATTTGTTTATCGTCCAAAAATGCTCACCTTTTGGTCCTAGACTTGGCCCCAGTGATGTACTGGGCGTACAGCCCAGTACATCACTGGGGCCAAGCTTCCTGACATCCAGGACCTATATACTAGGCAGTGTCAGAGGAAGGCCCAAAAATGTGTCAAAGACTCCAGTCACTCAAGTCACAGACTGTTCTCCCTGCTACTGCACGGTAAGCAGTACGGGAGCACCAAGTCTAGGGCCAAAAGGATCCTTAACAGCTTCTATCCCCAAGCCATAAGACTGCTGAACAACTGATCAAATGCCCACCCGGACTATTTACATTGACCCCCACCCCCCCTTTGTTTTTACACTGCTGGTACTCACTGTTTATTATCTATGCATAGTCACTTTACAAATTACCTTGACTAACCTGTACCCCCACACATTGTCTCGGTACCGGTACCCTCTGTATATAGCCTCATTATTGTCATGTACATTTCTTGTGTTACTTTTTATTTTGTATTATTATTATTTTTTAAATACTTTAGATTATTTAGTACATATTGTCTTGACTCTATTTCTTGAACTGCATTGTTTAAGGGTTTGTAAGTAAGCAGTTCACGGTAAGGTCGGCACATGTGACAAATAAAATTGGATTTGAAAAGATGCCAACAAGAAACAGTGTGTATTTCCTAGGGCAAAAAATTATGACAGATCACCAGATAAGGAGACAGTGACCAGACACCAGTCCGTTTTAGAGTAATGGAGGTAATAACCACTAGGGCCGGGACAATACCAGTATCAGGATACTCGTTAGTATCCTGACAAGGAAACAAAACACAAAGTGGTTTTAACTTCTTTAGGAAAACAGCCATAATGTTGGTAACAAACATCATTATGCTATCATCCAGAGTCACATTTATATATTTTCCAAGCTATTAGCACACAATCTTTGACATAGAGTAGGTTTTTAAAGGACCAAAGAGTTCTATGCTTCGTGTTTTCATTTTGTTATCATAACACTGTTTAGAATATCTACATAAGTTCAGCTATTGCATTTTTGTCATATTACGCTGTAGGTTACTCAGTATGAGAAGAGTGCCATCCTCCTGCATCTCACATCTGTCTGTAGTTATTGAACTCTGCCTGCTTGACCCATGAGGCAAACTCTGTCATATCCAGGATGGAGTGTCATACACTCCACCCCTCCTGCCACCTGACTGCACCTGTCCATAACCTGTAATACATTACATAGATGGAAGGGATTTATCACTCACTGGCGACTTGAAGACAGAACCTCACCCAGAGAGGTGTGCATGTCAGTGTGTTAGATAGTCAAATAATCCTTAGATTTGGGCAAATAGACCATAGAAATGCCATTCTAGTTCTGGTTAGACAGCTGAAGTTATGCTCTAAACACAACTGATTTTATTTGTTAGGTAAAGTGTAGGCATAGCCTATATAAGCACAACAATATGATATTTACAGCAGAAAATGTTTCGTCTTCGTAACACAAACACATCCTTAGATTTTTTTGTTGATGCATCTACACTCAAGTTGGGTGATGTTTGTGCAATGTCCACATGTAGCCTACACCTGTAGGGAGATTAGTTCTAGGATTTGTTTCCCGGGAAAAATCTAACAGCGGACATAAGGAGAGACAAAACTTGCCAGTTATAGAATATTGTGTAGCTGAGCTGACTGAAGACCATGGGCATTCAACTGGCAGTAGTTTATATTGTTTCCACGATAACATGTATTTACATGATGTTATGAAATGTTGAAACTAAGTTGCAAGCTACTTTTGTAGCAAGTGTGTCTTATTTAACACATTTCAGACACTAATTCTTGCCATAACTGATTTGACAGAGAAATATAGCTGCAGCTGGCTACCATATCACCAAGCTATGCTAGCTAGCTGCTGTCAGATTGGCTAAATACAAGGTCTTTAGCCTACACGTTGAACCAAATTAGCTGACAATCTTGAGATGGTGAGTCAGTCAGGAGGGGAGAAGTCCTCAAATTCAAAACGGAATTCTCTCCATAGAAGGGTTGGTTGTTTAGCAACAACCGATGTGTGTGCACTATGGGACACAACAGACAGGGTTGGCTTAGATTGTTGACAACATGTAAACTAGATTTGTCTCCAAATGTTTATTGAAAGTATAAATACATTTGCACAATGAGCACTTGTTGTCTCTCAAATACATTGTTAGAGTTGAAAAGGTAACCATATTACAGTTGACATGAAATCAGTCAGACACACCCAAGGAACACGCACATCAAACCACAGCCCAAAGACAACTTGTTTGTCTTCAGTCCTGGCCATGAGCATTTCTTTGTGAGCATTGATGAAAATATTTTGGTTATGGAAATTCAGGTGTTTCAGACGTTTGAGGCTGCTGTACAAACCCGAAAATAAAAGATGCAACATTGAAACTTAAGAACGGAAAGCATAGCAATGCATAGTGACTATGCATAGATGTTGTTATCATCATAGTCACTTTCATAACTCTACCTACATGTACATATTAGAGGTCGACTGATTAATCGGAATGGCCGATAATCTGTATTTTTGGACACCGATCATGGCCGATTACATTGCACTCCACGAGGAAACTGCGTGGCAGGCTGACTACCTGTTATGCGAGTGTAGCAAGGAGCCAAGGTAAGGTGCTAGCTAGCATTAACCGTATCTTATAAAAAACAATCAATCTTAACATAATCACTAGTTAACTACACATGGTTGATGATATTACTAGTTTATCGAGCTTGTCCTGCGTTGCATATAATCGATGCGGTGCCTGTTAATTTATAATTGAATCACAGCCTACTTCTCCAAACAGGTGATGATTTAAAAAGGGCATTCGCGAAAAAAGCACTGTCGTTGCACCAATGTGTACCTCACTATAAACATCAACACCTTTCTTAAAATCAATACACAAGTATTAATTTTTAAACCTGCATATTTAGTTAATATTGCCTGCTAACATGAATTTCTTTTAACTAGGGAAATTGTGTCACTTCTCTTGTGTTCTGTGCAACAGAGTCAGGGTATATGCAGCAGTTTGGGCCGCCTGGCTCGTTGCGAACTCTGTGAAGACTATTTCTTCCTAACAAAGACAGCCAACTTCGCCAAACGGGGGATGATTTAACAAAAGCGCATTTGCGAAAATAGCACAATCATTGCACGAATGTAACTAACCAGAAACATCAATGCCTTTCTTAAAATCAATACACAGAAGTATATTTTTTTAGTTAAACGAAATTCATGTTAGCAGGCATATTAAACTAGGGAAATTGTGTCACTTCTCTTGCGTTCTGTCACCTTAGAAAACCTTTTTATGTCTCTAGTTGGTTTGGTCAGGGTGTGATTTGGGGTGGGCATTCTATGTTTTGTTTTCTATGTTTCTTTATTTCTATGTTTTGGCCCGGTATGGTTCTCAATCAGGGACAGCTGTCTATCGTTGTCTCTGATTGGGAATCATACTTACGTAGCCCTTTTTCCCTCCTTTCAGTGTGGGTAGTTGACTTTTGTTAGTGGCACTATAGCCCTCTAAGCTTCACGGTTGTTTCTTCGTTTGTTGTTTTGTTGGCGATATTTTAAATAAAAGGAAAATGTACGCTCACCACGCTGCACTTTGGTCCGCTTCTGCCAACGACCGTGACACGTTCATTGCACGCAGAGTCAGGGTATATGCAACAGTTTGGGCCGCCTGGCTCGTTGCGAACTAATTTGCCAGAATTTTACGTAATTATGACATAACATTGAAGGTTGTGTAATGTAACAGCAATATTTAGACTTAGGGTTGCCAGAATAAACGTTTTGTTTTCGAAATGATAGTTTCCGGATTTGACCATATTAATGACCTAAGGCTCGTATTTCTGTGTGTTATTATATTATAATTAAGTTATGATTTGATAGAGCAGTCTGACTGAGCAGTGGTAGGCAGCAGCAGGCTCGTAAGCATTCATTCAAACCGCACTTTACTGCGTTTGCCAGCAGCTCTTCGCAGTGATTCAAGCATTGTGCTGTTTAGGACTTCAAGCCTATCAACTCCCGAGATTAGGCTGGCAATACTAAAGTACCTATAAGAACATTCAATAGTCAAAGGTATATGAAATACAAATGGTATAGAGAGAAATAGTACTATAATAACTACAACCTAAAGCTTCTTACCTGGGAATATTGAAGACTCATGTTAAAAGGAACCACCAGCTTTCATATGTTCTCATGTTCTGAGCAAGGAACTTAAACGTTAGCTTTTTTACATGGCAAATATTGCACTTTTACTTTCTTCTCCAACACTTTGTTTTTGCATTATTTAAACCAAATTGAACATGTTTCATTATTTATTTGAGACTAAATTGATTTTATTGATGTATTATATTTAGTTAAAATAAAAAAGTGTTCATTGTTCATTTAGTATTGTTGTAATTGTCATTATTACAAATATATATATATATATATATAAAAATCGGCCGATTAATATCGTTTTGTTTTGGTCCTCCAATAATCGGTATTGGCGTTGAGAAATCATAATCGGTCGACCTCTAGTACATATTACCTCAACTAACTGGTGCCCCCGCACATTGACTCTGTACCAGTACCCCCCAGTATATAGTCTCGCTATTGTTATTTTACTGTTGTTCTTAAATAACTTGTTACTTTATTTCTTATTCTACTTTTTTTTTTTTACTTCATTGTTGGTTAGGGGCTCGTAAGTAAGCATTTCACTGTAAGGTCTACTACGCCTTTTCTATTCGGCACGTGTGACTAATACAATTTGATTTGACAAAGAACAGTTCTACCGCTTCTTAGACTTGCTTTCAATGAGAATGACATGTCTATAACACACTCCTCTATGTGAATTTTGTCTAGTTGCTACACATTGCAGCTTTAATGCATTGGGTTCTGGAGAGCAAGGCTATGTCATGTTATCGATTGAGCAATTCTTATCAGTAGTGCTTCATTAAAGTGTTTTTGGACGAGGCGATGTGAGGAAGTGTTACTCTAATAGCCAAGCCTTTATGGGTATGCATTCAGATTCCTGCATTCACTAAGATATGCAAATGTGCAAAAACCCTGTGCTGTTCTCACTATAGACCGACATACTTTATTGAAATATAGTTGACACGTTACAACTCTTTTTGTGGGCCATTCAACAATCCACATCATGAAAACTCAGAAGTAAATTCGTGTAGCAATCGTTACATTTTATATTTACTAATGTACCAATGTAGCGTCGAAAAAGCTAGCGGGAGAGTGGCAAGCGTAGCCACTTGTTTGAATGTATTTTAACTTCTAATCATAAACAAGCAACAAAAGCGCCGAAGTATGTTATTACAGATTAGTTATTCTACCAGTGTAACTAGTCAAATGTTCCAAACACTCCATTGAACTGTTTTGTAATCCTAGTTCAAAAGCCAAATCAACTTTTTTTGCCGACTAACTGTTAACGAGTTGAGAGGAAAGTTCGAAAAGAGTTGTAAAAAGTGGAGATTTCTTACCGCTCCCAAGCCCCAACAGCCTGTAAATATCCCATGTGAACCGCATGACACCGACCATTCAGCATTATCGACTCAAATACCCGTTAACAAAACCACACACATTGTTACAAAGTAAAAAACGCTTATAACATGGGGACCTTAGCTGTCTCAGATCTGCGGGAATTTGGGAGTTTTGGTCAGGGCTTCCTGGGCGTCATGAGTCGGCATATTTGGTTCGTTGGAGGTACCACCCAATGCCCACGTCTTAAAGAGGCAGTTCACGACAAAATCCAAAGTTTATATACGTTTTCACATAGAAATAGAATCTAGAAGTGTACGTGTGTACCCTTCAATCTGTGCTGTAATGTTTTGTGTTAACTCAACTGGCATTTCAACAAATAGGCCTACATTCCACTCCATGAGCCACATCAGTTAGCATAATTTGAATGAACATTCTACATGACAATTCAGCATCAGTTGATATAACATCCCAAATTTCCATGGAAATGATTTCACTTTCAATAGATTCTATAGAATGTTATTTTTCAAAATAAAAGGGTGGTGGCCACTATTTAGTGTATGATACTCTCAACCCCTGATAGTTACAACCTAATTTACATGGACCAGTGGGGATTCCCAAACCTCACCTAATGTTTTGACAGTAGCCTTTTAGTTTAAGATGTTTTAATTTGGACCAAAATATTAAATTGAGATCTTCACAGAAAGACCGACAGACAGACTGTCATTTCAGCTGGATTTTTTCAATTTAGACATTTGGTTCAAAGTTCATAAAATATATTTTTTACAACATTTGTAAACAATAGAGAGGGAGTTTTATTCACATTAGAAAGGATTGTTCAAAGTATATTCATTCACAAAACACATTTTATTTATTTAACTAGGCAAGTCAGTTAAGAACAAACTCTTATTTACAATGACAGCCTACACCAGCCAAACCCAGACAACACTGGGCCAATAGTGCGCTGCCATATGGGACTCCCAATCACAGCCGGTTGTGATACAGCCTGGATTTGAACCAGGGTGTCTGTAGTGACATCTCTAGCACTGAAATGCAGTGCCTTAGACCACATGTATGAATGTCAATGTTTAACATTTGCAGCAGATGAATCATGTGTGTGTGTGTTACAGCTGGAACGATAAATCATAAATGATCGACACCGACCATACTGATCACTTATCACAGACATTTTGCTGATATCGTTCATTACGATAAGTAGCCTGTGCTAGAGAAATGTGAAGTTTAAAGGATGATAAAAAACTAATGTTATAAACGTATCGTTCTATTCATCATTATCACATCAATTCAGACAAAATATTGCGATATGAATTTCTGTCCATACCTCGCAGCTCTAGCGTGTGTGTGTGTGTGTGTGCGTACGTATGCGTGTGTGTCACTCAGAGAGTGCAGTCATTTCTACCATTATAATTAGGCTGAGAGCTTTTGAGTTTGAGCTTTTGTTCAGTCATTTTTGTTCTATTCCAGAATTCAACTCCTTATAGTGTTCTATTCCAGAATTCAACTCCTTATAATGTTCTATTCCAGAATTCAACTCCTTATAGTGTTCTATTCCAGAATTCAACTCCTTGTAGTGTTCTATTCCAGATTTCAACCCCATCGTCACACCCTGATCTGTTCCACCTGTCTTTGTGCTTGTCTCCAACCCCCTCCATCTTCCCTATTATCCCCAGTGTATTTATACCTAAGTTCTTTGTTTGTTGCCAGTTTGTTTTGTTCGTCAAGCCTACCAGCAGTTTTCCCCTTGCTCCTGTCAGTTTCTAGTTCCTGTTTTCTAGTTTTCCCAGTTTTGACCATTCTGCCTGCCCCGAGCTTGCCTGCCATTCTGTACCTTGTCACATCACACTGGATTATTGACCTCTGCCTGCCCTGACCCTGAGACTGCCTGCCGTTCTGTACCGCTTGGACTCTGATCTGGATTACCGCTCTCTGCCTGCCCCTGACCTGTCGTTTTGCCTGCCCCCTGTTCTAGTAATAAACTTTTGTTACTTCAACACTGTCTGCATCTGGGTCTTCCCTAAAACGTGATACCCTTATAGTGTTCTATTCTACAAATCTAGTTTGCTAAGGATTGAATTAGCAGCCCTTTGGAATGTCATCAGTCGGAATGAGTTGAATGTTCAATAAAAGACATGTCATGGCGTCCCCGTACCATGCAAATGGATGGAGATCTATGTGAATGTGAGACCATTCCTCTAGAAAGATGCATCAGTGAGAGTGTTTGTTTTAGCTCAGCATGGTTACCGGGTGGGCATATTTTGTACATCATTAGTCATTATCCTAATCCTAAAGTGCAAACTCCGCCCAAACGGTTCAGCGAGCTATGAAGCACCTACAGCTGGGAGTCTAGTGTTGAGGCATTGGCATGTACCACCTCCCTCCTTCTCCATCACTCCCTCCAATCAGAGTGGGTTGGTAAGGTTTCAGCCACGTTTCAGGTCAACTATGGCAGCCAGAGTAGCATTCCACCCTGGAGAACCCATCACTCCACCACCTGAGGAGGAACACACGCCTTTCCAAACGCCTGAAGGTACCACGTTCATCTGTACAAACAATAGTACGCAAGTATTAACACAATGGGACCACGCAGCTGTCACGTTCCTGACCTGTTTTCTGTTGTTTTGTATGTGTTTAGTTGGTCAGGGCGTGAGTTGGGGTGGGTATTCTATGTTGTGTGTCTAGTTCGTCTGTTTCTGTGTTCAGCCTAATATGGTTCACAATCAGAGACAGCTGTCAATCGTTGTCCCTGATTGAGAATCATATAAAGGTGGCTTGTTTTGTGTTGGGGATTGTGGGTGGTTGTTTCCTGTCTCTGTGTTTGTGTTCTGCACCAGATAGGACTGTCTCGGCTTTCACGTTTGTTATTTTGTTATTTGTTAATGTTCATTGTTTAATTAAACATGTTGAACACTAACTGCGCTGCATTTTGGTCCTCTCCTTCATCCCAGGAAGAAAGCCGTTACAGAACCACCCACCAAACAAGGATCAAGCAGCGTGGCAACGGGCAGCAGCGACAGCAGCAGCGGTACCAGGAGGAATGGTCATGGGAGCAAATATTTAACGGAGAAGGACCCTGGGCTAAGGTTGGAGAAGATCGCCGCTCTCGGGAAGAGATGGAGGCAGCTAAAGCCCAGGAGCGGTGGTCTGAGGAGGCAGCACGGAAGCGGGGCTGGAAGCCCGTGAAGAAACCCCAAAAATTTCTTGGGGGGGGGGAGGGGGCTAAAGGGTAGTGTGGCGAGGGCAGGTAGGAAACCTGCGCTCACTTCCCATGCTTACCGTGGAGAGCAGGAGTACGGGCAGACAACGTGTTATGCGGAAGAGCGCACGGTGTCTCCTGTACGGGTGCATAGCCCGGTGCGGGTTATTCCACCTCCCCGCACTGGGCGGGCTAGAGTGAGCATTGAGCCAAGTGCCATGAAGCCGGCTCTACATATCTGGCCTCCAGTACGTCTCCTCGGGCCGGTGTCAATGGCACCAGCCTTACGCATGGTGTCCCCGGTTCGCCAACACAGCCCAGTGCGGGTTATTCCACCTCCCCGCACTGGACGGGCTACGGGGAGCATGCAACCAGGTAAGGTTGGGCAGGCTCAGTGCTCAAGGGAGCCAGTACGCCTGCACGGTCCGGTATATCCGGCGCTACCTTCCCGCCCCAGCCCAGTACCACCAGTG
This sequence comes from Salvelinus alpinus, assembly GCF_045679555.1. Taxonomy (NCBI): domain Eukaryota; kingdom Metazoa; phylum Chordata; class Actinopteri; order Salmoniformes; family Salmonidae; genus Salvelinus; species Salvelinus alpinus. The sequence goes on along the minus strand of NC_092088.1, from coordinate 89,581,034 downwards.
CCTACACCACGCACCAGGCTTCCAGTGCGTCTCCAGAGCCCTGTTCCTCCTCAACGCACTCTCCCTGTGGTGCGTGTCTCCAGCCCAGTACCTCCAGTTCCGGCACCACGCACCAAGCCTCCTGTGCGTCTCCAGAGCCCTGTACGCACTGTTCCTTCTCCCCGCACTCGCCCTGAGGTGCGTGCCCTCAGCCCGGTACCACCAGTGCCGGTACCACGCACCAGGCCTTTAGTGCGCATCGAGAGTCCAGTGTGCCCTGTTCCTGCTCCCCGCACTAGCTTTGAGGTGCGTGTCTCCAGTCCGGTACCACCAGTTCCGGCACCACGCACCAGGCCTACTGTGCGCCTCAGCAGGTCAGAGTCGGCCGTCTGCCCAACGCCGCCTGCACTGCTCGTCTGTCCAGCGCCGTCTGAGCTGCCTGCCTGCCCAGCGCCGTCTGAACTGCCTGCACTGCTCGTCTGCTCAACGCCGCCTGCACTGCTCGTCTGTCCAGCGCCGTCTGAGCTGCCTGCCTGCCCAGCGCCGTCTGAACTGCCTGCACTGCTCGTCTGCCCAGCGCCGTCTGAGCTGCCTGCACTGCCTGCCTGCCCAGCGCTGTCTGAACTGCCTGCCTGCCCAGCACCATCTGAGCCATCCGTCTGCCCAGCGCCGTCTGAGCCATCCGTCTGCCCAGCGCCATCTGAGCCATCCGTCTGCCCAGCGCCGTCTGAGCCATCCGTCTGCCCAGCGCCATCTGAGCCATCCGTCTGCCCAGCGCCATCTGAGCCATCCGTCTGCACAGCGCCATCTGAGCCATCCGTCTGCCACGAGCCTTCAGAGCCGCCCGTCTGTCCCGAGCCATTAGAGCCGTCCGCCAGTCAGGAGCCGCTAGAGCCGTCCGTCAGTCAAGAGCTGCCAGAGCCGCCAGCCAGTCAGGAGCTGCCAGAGCCGCCAGCCAGTCAGGAGCTGCCAGAGCCGCCAGCCAGTCAGGAGCTGCCAGAGCCGCCAGCCAGTCAGGAGCTGCCAGAGCCGCCAGCCAGTCAGGAGCTGCCAGAGCCGCCAGACAGTCAGGAGCTGCCAGAGCCGCCAGACAGTCAGGAGCTGCCAGAGCTGCCTTCCAGTCATGAGCTGCCTTCCAGTCATGAGCTGCCTTCCAGTCATGAGCTGCCTTCCAGTCATGAGCTGCCTTCCAGTCATGAGCTGCCCTACAGTCTAGAGCTGCCCTACAGTCTAGAGCTGCCCTACAGTCTAGAGCTGCCCTTCAGTCATGAGCTGCCCTTCAGTCATGAGCTGCCCTTCAGTCATGAGCTGCCCTTCAGTCATGAGCTGCCCTCCAGTCATGAGCTGCCCTCCAGTCATGAGCTGCCCTCCAGTCATGAGCTGCCCTACAGTCATGAGCTGCCACTCAGTCCGGAGCTGCCACTCAGTCCGGAGCTGCCACTCAGTCCGGAGCTGCCACTCAGTCCGGAGCTGCCACTCAGTCCGGAGCTGCCATTAGTCCAGAGTTGTCCCTCTGTCCTAAGCTACCTCTCTGTCCGGAGCGATTTCTCTGTCCTGAGCTACCTCTCTGTCCTGAGCTACCTCTCTGTCCTGAGCTACCTCTCGGTCCTGAGTTGTCTCCTCTATTTAGGAGGGGCCTTGGTGAAGGTTCCTGGACCATGGTCGGGGGCGAGGGTCGCCACTCAAAGGACGCTAAGGAGGGGGACAAAGACAGTGGTGGAGTGGTGTCCTCGTCCACCGCCGGAGCCGCCACCGCGGACAGATGCCCACCCAGACCCTCCCCTTGAGTTTTAGGGGTGCGCCCGGAGTTCGCACCTTGAGGGGGGGGGTTCTGTCACGTTCCTGACCTGTTTTCTGTTGTTTTGTATGTGTTTAGTTGGTCAGGGTGTGAGTTGGGGTGGGTATTCTATGTTGTGTGTCTAGTTCGTCTGTTTCTGTGTTCAGCCTAATATGGTTCTCAATCAGAGACAGCTGTCAATCGTTGTCCCTGATTGAGAATCATATAAAGGTGGCTTGTTTTGTGTTGGGGATTGTGGGTGGTTGTTTCCTGTCTCTGTGTTTGTGTTCTGCACCAGATAGGACTGTCTCGGCTTTCACGTTTGTTATTTTGTTATTTGTTAATGTTCATTGTTTAATTAAACATGTTGAACACTAACTGCGCTGCATTTTGGTCCTCTCCTTCATCCCAGGAAGAAAGCCGTTACAGCAGCCGTCATACCACTCAGGAAGGAAATGCGTTCTGTCTCCTAGAGATGAATGTACTTTGGTGCGAAAAGTGCAAATCAATCCCAGAACAACAGCAAAGGACCTTGTGAAGATGCTGGAGGAAACAGGTACAAAGTATCTATATCCACAATAAAACGAGTCCTATATCGACATAACCTGAAAGCCTGCTCAGCAAGAAGGAAGCCACTGCTCCTAAACCACCATAAAAAAAGCGAGACTACGGTTTGCAACTTCACATGGGGACAAAGATCGTACTTTTTGGAGAAATGTCCTCTGATCTGATGAAACAAAAATAGAACTGTTTGGCCATAATGACCATCGTTAGGTTTGGAGGAAAAAGGGGGAGGCTTGCATCATGTTGTAGGGGTGCTTTGCTGCAGGAGGGTCTGGTGCACGTCACAAAATAGATGGCATCATGAGGATGGAAAAATATGTGGATATATTGAAGCAACATCTCAAGACATCAGTCAGGAAGTTAAAGCTTGGTCGCAAATGGGTCTTCCAAATGGACAATGACCCCAAGCATACTTCCAAAGTTGTGGCAAAATGGCTTAAGGACAAAAAAGTCAAGGTTTTGGAGTGGCCATCACAAAGCCCTGACCTCAATCCCATAGAACATTTGTGGGCACAACTGAAAAAGCGTGTGTGTGCAAGGAGGCCTACAAACCTCTGTCAGGAGGAATGGTCCAAAATTCACCCAACTTATTGTGGGAATCTTGTGGAAAGCTACCTGAAACGTTTGACCCAAGTTAAACAATTTAAAGGCAATGCTACCAAATACTAATTGAGTGTATGTAAACTTCTGACCCACTGGGAATGTGATGAAAGAAATAAAAGCTGAAATAAATCATTTTCTCTACTATTATTCTGACATTTCACATTCTTAAAATAAAGGACCCCATTGAGATTGACCTAAAACAGGGAATGTTTACTAGGCTTAAATATCAGGAATTGTGAAAAACTGAGTTTAAATATATTTGGCTACGGTGTATGTAAACCTTCGACTTCAACTGTAGAACCCTCAGTGGAAAGGGTTCTACATGAAACCCATATGGTTCTAACTGGAACCAAAGGGGTTCTATTTGGAACCAAAAAGGGTTCTTTAAAGGGTTCTCCTATGGTGACAGCCAAAGAACCCTTTTAGGTTCTAGATATCACCTTTTTTCTGAGAGTGTACACACACACACTCAGCTTAGAACAGAATGAACACACCCACCCCTGAGCACCATATACTGTAGATCTACATACTGTGCATTCATTCACCTACTTGAGAATGGAACACACACATCTGAGAACACACACTCACTCAAGCCTTTTCTCCTGTCACAGATTTCACAGAACTGTGTACATTCTAGTAATTCTATATCTGTGCGTTGCGTATGAAAACAGCTGCAGTAAAAGCAATTACATCTCCCCATTAATCCAATTCTCTTATCTTAAAGGTGACGTATGCAGGAATCGCTCCACCATTTCCTGGGTGCTAAATTTCTAATAGTTGGCCTAATTTCTGTTTATGTGACAAAGCAAGCAATCTTTGTACCATCTAAAGGGCTGTGAAATATATTTTCAATAACCAAAGATATTATATTTTCAGCTGTTTGTGTACAAAAACGAAAGTAAAAGACACAAAACAAAAACAAAACTTAATTACGGGAAGCATAGAAATAGCACACATAGAACAGATCTACCACTTCTTAGACTTTCTTTCAATGAGAATGACAGATCTATAACTTACATTTCTATGTGAATTTAGATGGGTTGCCCAAAAAGGTACATATTGTAGCTTTAAAGAATTTCTCTTACAATGTCCAAAGCTCCAAAAGTGATATTACTGTACACGTCCAACAATATGGTGCCAAGTGTAGAACACACACACACACACACACACACACACACACACACACACACACACACACACACACACACACACACACACACACACACACACACACACACACACACACACACACACACACACACACACACACACACACACACACACACACACACACACACACACGCACACTAGGATGACTTGGAGCTGGCACCGGATAAAACGCCAATAAACCATTTACGACCAATTTCAAACCTGGATGGCAGCCGCTGCAACACAGGTAAAGTCCTTTGGTGGACGGTAGTCTGAAAGGGAGGGCAAAGGTCGAGCGAGGTAGAGCTGATCCAATGACATCGCTCCGTGGAAGAAATTCTGTAAAGGATAAAAGAACATACAACATAAACCCAAGTCCAATTTCACCCTTCTCCCTAAAGTGCCCTCTTGTTCAATCCCCCTCAATGATCAAAGCATTCGATTGGCGTGAGCATGTGCTAGGGAGAGTTCCCACCATATTTCTTACACCACTCCATCCTTTTGAAACTTTTAGCCATGCAAGTAGAATAGGGAGTTTCTGATTGTGTGGATGGGCTCTAGGCCTAGATACATGGTGAGTGTACGAGTGCACACTTCAGGGGGAAGGATAGATTATTGAAATTTAGGGAACGGAGGAAACAATAAGGGTTTAGAGCATAACTTTGCTAACCACACTTCTCATTTAGGCATGACTAAGAAGACAGGGGCTTTGTTTCACTCATCCTCGTCTCGGAGGGATTCCCCTGATGGGGAACTGAGAGAGTGGAAAGAACAGAACTGAGTGAAAAATGCAGAAATGGAATTGAGCCTCTGAATGAGTAGAGGAGATTGAAAAAGGGAACGTTAGTTCAGTTAATAAAATCTTGAGTTATACAGTCAAGATAGTAATAGACTTGTACTTACTAACTGCACTAGTCTAAGAATTAAGTCCTTAACTCTTAGCGCGGAAATCCCGTTAACGGGATCAAATTCGACAACATCCGGTGAAATCGGAGCGCGCCAAATTCAAAATACAAAATCGTAATATTAAACATTCATGAAAATACAAGTGTCTCACATCGTTTAAAAGCTTAACTTCTTGTTAATCCAGCCACTTTGTCAGATTTCAAAAAGGTTTTACGGCGAAAGCATACCATGCGATTATCTGAGGACAGCGCCCCGCATACAAAAGCATTACAAACATTTTCCAAACAAGCAGAGGTATCACGAAAGTCAGAAATAGCGATAAAATGAATCACTTACCTTTGAAGATCTTCCTCTGTTTGCAATCCCAAGGGTCCTAGCTACACATCAAATGGTTGTTTTGTTCGAGAAAGTCCTTCTTTATATCCCAAAAAAGTCAGTTTAGTTGGCAAGCTTGATTCAGTAATCTACCTGTTTCCCTCGTTCAAAATGCATACAAATGAATCCCAAAAGTTACCAATAAACTTTGTCCAAACAAATCAAACAACGTTTCTAATCAATCCTCATGTACCCTAATATGTAAACAAACGATCAAATTTAAGACGGAGAATAGTATGTTCATTACCGGAGATAAATAACGAAGTGCGTGCCGTCATCCACGCGCGCCACAAAACTACAGTCAAAATGGGAGCCACCTAGAAAAACTACAAATTCTATCTCATTTTTCAAAAAACAAGCCTGAAACTATTTATATAGACTTTTGAAATCTACTGGAAGCCCTAGGAACTGCAATCTGGGAGGTATTCCTTTAACTTTCCCATAAACAAGGATTTGGATGGGCAGACACCTAAAAAAAAATTCTGGATGGGTTCTCCTCGGATTTTCCAACATATGATAAACACTTACACAAATACTGCAGATCCAAGTGCTTGAACTACTTTGAATATCAGATATGAACTTTGATTCTGAAGGACAGTATAATGGTAACTGTTGGCCTAAGCATTAACCGTTCAATGCCATTCGTTATATGCTTTGTTCTGTTCTCTCTCCCCCCCCTCGCTCTCTCTATCTCTCCTCCCTCTCTCCTCTCTCTCCTCTCTCTCTCTCTCCTCTCCGCTCTCTCTCTCTCTCCTCTCTCTCTCTCTCTCCCCCTCTCTCTCTCTCTCCTCTCTCTCTCTCTCTCTCTCTCTCTCTCTCTAAAGGAAAGCAGAAGGAGGAGGAGAGCCGCTGCTATACAAATCACTTTCTGGTCCAGAGCCAGTGGTTCAGCGGTATGCAAATCCATCCCAGTGGAACACTATCTACTCCATATTTCTGTACACAGAAATATTCACACACACACACACACACACACACACACACACACACACACACACACACACACACACACACACACACACACACACACACACACACACACACACACACACACACACACACACACACACACACACACACACACACACACACACACACACACACACACACACACACACACACACACCCCCCTCCAGTTAGGCCAGATATCCTCTCCAGGTCAGGAGGAGTCAGGATGTCTTGCCAACAATGGATGATTTGAACCCAGGGGCGTACTGCTCAATCCAACTAAATGCTACACAGATACACAGTTACACGCAGACATTTGATCACGTTCTGTGACAATGTATGTGTTGCTGTCTATTCACTAAAGTTATATAGCTTTAGTGACCACTGCTCTAAGAGTGTATGTGAATCAGTGTGTGCCTGCGTGTGTGCGTGTCCATGTGTGCATGTGTGTGTGTGTATGTGTGTGCGTTGTAACCTGAGTCTGCGAAGGCCTCTCTGTCCTGGTCTGTCCACGCTCTCCTTCCGTCCAAACAGTATGGAGAAAACTGGGTGAACAGTGACACTACGTGACAGCCAGGGGGAGCCAGAGTAGGGTCCAACACTGACAGAATGGTCATCTAACCTGGGTCTGTAGGGGAGAGAAGAGGGAGAACGTGTGTGTGTGTGTGTGTGTGTGTGTGTGTGTGTGTGTGTGTGTGTGTGTGTGTGTGTGTGTGTGTGTGTGTGTGTGTGTGTGTGTGTGTGTGTGTGTGTGTGTGTGTGTGTGTGTGTGTGTGTTCCTTTGTGCAAAGGAAGGAAGCAAAAGTCTCCTCCTTCGTAAACGGAAACTCTCGAGCAAACCCCTCCCTTCCGTAGATTTCACCCATGTTGATCATGGCCAAAAAGCACATTTTTGTTTCATTAATTTTGACAATACAGCCAATTTTGACATTGTGGCTGTGGAATCTAGTGGAAACGATTTATCATCCGCACACAGGCTTGAAAATTACTGCATCAGTTTAAGCACCGCCTTCGCCCAATCCTGATTCCTCCAGATAATCAACGACGAAAACCAAATACCAAACCAAGAGCTACTGGTTAGTGGTTATTGCTGCTCCTAATCACATATTTCTACATGAGCCTTTACAGATTCTCTCATCTGCCAGAGATATATATTATTATTATATTAGGATTACGGTAAGAGGACACACACAGTATATTACACTTCTGAGGACAATATGTATATTATATAATATCATATTTTTAGTACTATTTTTGTCTTCCTGTTTGTTATGTACACAGGCTATTGTGTTTTCTGAATCCTGAATTAAGTTTGGTCCATAAGATTTATGTATTTGAGCTATGGAATTTTTAGCTTGTTCTCCAAGGTGATAGTCTCGCATTGCCAGACTCTGGAGTCTCACATTCACTCTGACTGGAGATTAAAGTTCCTTCACCTTCTTAAACAACACTGGAAGCAAATAATCAAGTTGTATTGGATTAAATGTAATGTCACCATTGATGAGGTGTGTTAAGGTATGTTACCTGTAAGATACTGCATTACCTGAGGGTTTTAAAAGTGACGTAGGGGGTAGCGATGGACAGCAGCACTCTGCTGTGGATAACTGTGCCATCCTTCAGACATTACCGTCTTTCGACAAGTAGTCTCACCAACAGCACAAAAGGGGAACCAGGTTTGATGTTGATGAATACACCTGTGTGCCAAATACACCAGATATTGTTGGACGCCTACATGGAGCAGGCCTTTGCCAAGAAGCTGCTTAAATACCAGCCCCTAGAGGCATGCTGGGACAGTTTAGGGTGGAGGTGCAAGCTGGTGGCTCTGATATTTGGCAGTCTCAGCCACATACACTGGCGTGCAGTGTGTGGCCTCCAGACTGCAGGACTGACAAAAACTAGGGCAAAGCAATTGGCTAGGTACTGCTCTGTTTCAGCTGTCATGGGCAGCCTAGCTGTTTGGAGAATGAGGTGCTTTCTGTACACTTGAGTGCCATGCGTACAGGGACCTCTGAAATGTTGGATTCAAATAAAGTATTTAAAATGTGTGTGTGTGTGTCTCACCCACTGCCCGTGCTGTTAGGGCTGATCATAGTTCATATCACAGTATCTGTAGCCAGTGTGACTATAAGCGCCTCAGGATCTGAGAGTTAGGAAGACATACATGTAGTATAGATATTCAGCAGGCACAGAAGATTCTGTAAAGCTTTACAACATGGAGACAATTAGAATGACATAAGGAAGGGTTAGACAGCAACGTCAAAATTCTTATTCAATATTCTAGCTATATAACCAGCTCTGATTCAAACCATCGGATCAGGATCTGAGAAACATTGCAGAACACAGGGGTTTACACTGCAGAAATTCAGTCTGAATGGAGCCCAGATCTAACCTCATTCCCATTACCATAGATCTGAACACGATGACCATAGATCTGAACAAGATTACCATAGATCTGAACAAGATGACCACAGATCTAACCTCATCCCCATTACCATAGATCTGAACAAAATTACCATAGATCTGAACAAGATGACCATAGATCTAACCTCATCCCCATTACCATAGATCTGAACAAAATTACCATAGATCTGAACAAGGTTACCATAGATCTGAACAAGATTACCATAGATCTGAACAAGATGACCATAGATCTGAACAAGATTACCATAGATCTGAACAAGATGACCATAGATCTGAACAAGATTACCATAGATCTGAACAAGATTACCATAGATCTGAACAAGATTACCATAGATCTAACCACATCCCCATTACCATATATCTGAACAAGATTACCATAAATCTAACCACATCGAATCAAATCGAATCAAATTTTATTAGTCACATACACATGGTTAGTAGATGTTA